>NW_005179064.1:0-64706 GCF_000350225.1 Chondrus crispus
GCGATAGTTCCAATGGGAACACAGATTCGGAAGATAATAACGCCCACTCAGTGTCGTTTGTTGATGACTCTAAAGCAGCTATCGGAATACTGGACACTGTCTCTGCATCCGCCGGGGAGGAAGCACTCCAGTGGTCGGGCAAAAACGCGCCTTTTTAAGTCGGGACTTACCTTGCCGACAGGTCCCGTACACTAGGCTGAAGAAAGCACCTGACAAACCATACAACGACGATTTTGCATCCTTTCGGCAAGCAAGTCAAGCCTTTTTTGTACCCCGCCAGAGAAGAAGTAGAGATTTTCATGTAAAGAGGGAAAGATGGAGGCGATACGCATCTGTACTCAGTATGAATGCCGAGACGAAAGGCAAGAGATACAGAAAATGGCATTTCGAGGGCGCTTGCTTAGACGGCGGTGCATCGAAGTCTGTTATCGGGAAACGCCAAGCGCAGGCATACTGCCGTATGTTCAAAAAGGAATTTCGCCTATGCCCTTGATTGGTGACTTACATTTTCGGAAATGGATCATGTGCAAGCATGGGGAAGCTTGAATTACGCCTACCACTCCCGGATGGGCAATTTCTTCCCTTGCTTATTGACGTGGTTGATGCCGACATACCCTTTCTCTTGGGACTAGACGTCCTTGACAATGAAAGGCTGGTCGCTGACAATGTCAGCAACGTACTGGAGAGCCGACGCGACAAATGGAAACTCCCAATTAAACGCAAGCACGGCCACATGTTTGTGGAATGGGGATAAGAATCCATTCGATTTACCAAAGCAGAGCTACAAAAGCTCCACCTCCACCTTTTTCATGCCAACGTCCAGAAACTGTACAACTTGCTCAAGCGTGCTCGCCCAGAGGAAGTCACGGCAGACACAAGGCGGACGTTGGAAGAGATCGCTGATGCATGCCGAAATTGCCACACCCACAAAGCCGGCCCATATCGCTTCCGTGTGTCAATCCCGGAAGAGGAAGTCAGATTCAATCATGAAGTTGCGATCGACCTCATGTGGATAAAACGGAATCCCTTATTACACATCGTGGACACTCAGACCAGATTTCAAAATGCTGTGCTTCTGAAAGGCGAATCCGCCAAAGACGTGTGGGATGCTTTTATCGAGGGCTGGGCTTCTGTGTACATCGGATATCCAAACCGTATACGTGCAGACCAGGGCTCTATTTTCACGTCAAAATTCTGGAATGGTGTCACATCACTGCATGGAATCGAACTTCAGATATCGGGCGTCGAAAGCCACAACTCTATTGGCGTCGGGGAACGATACCATGAGCCTCTCCGCCAAGTCTTTGACAAAGTGTTGACAGACCACCCCACTATCGATCCCGAAATTGGTCTCCGACTCGCTGTGAAAGCTCTCAACGACACCACAGGTCCAGATGGAATTGTACCATCACTGCTGGTTTTCGGGTCTCTACCATCTTTCCCCGCAGTCAATATGGATGTGCCAATGCAAAAGGAACGCATGGCCGCCCTTCAAACAGCAAGGAAAGAAATGGCTTCCGTCGTTGCCCGCTTACGTGTGCAAGAAGCCCTACGTTCTAAGATACCGCCTTCCACGCATTTTCTTATCAAACCTGGGGACGCGGTGCATGTCTATCGCGAGGGAAAGTCAGGCTGCAAAAGAACAGGGTCCTGGAAAGGCCCTTTCACTGTCGAGAAGGTCGCTGGCAAAATTATTACTGTAGAATGGGACGGAAAGCCGAAACAATTCAATATTTCTCAAGTCTTACCCGACTCTGAAGTTAATGGGGAGCATGAGCTACAAAAACTCGTAAAAGCTTTCGATCAGTTCCGTTCATCCCCACCGCCAGGTATCCTTGTCACTGAAACGCTGTCTTTTGGTGACCCTCGCAGTTACACATCGGAAATGCAAGAGGCCAAACGCAAGGAACTCTCTGGGTTAGCAGAGAGAGGAACATTTGAGATCGTCTGTCGCGAAGACATAGAAAAGGGTGACCAGCGACCCAACATTATGGGAGGCAGATTTGTACTTTCCATTAAGAATGTTGGCACAGGCGAGGAGACATGTAAGGCACGTTTTGTTGCCCAAGGCCACACAGATGCTGAGAAAGAATTGTTGGTGCACAACAGTACGACGTTACAAAAAAGCTCAATTCGATCACTCATCGCTATAGCAGCCATCTCCGGAATGAGACTCTGGACACAGGCTATATCGCAAGCATACTTGCAATCCGGTCGCAAACTTATGCGCGATATATATATCAGACCTTCTAAGGAGTTCAAACTTAACTCCAATCAGCTCCTTAAACTTCTGAAGCCGCTATATGGACTCTCAGAAAGTGGAGACTACTGGCATGAAACCTTTTTCAAACACTTGCACGAAGACTTTGGTATGACTCCAACGGCAGGTGATTTGTCCTTTTTCTTCAAGATTGTGCGAGGGAAACTACAAGGAATGATTGGGACGCATGTAGATGACACTATTAGCGCAGGGACAGGATTTTTTGCGGATAAATCAAGAATCACAGAGCGACAGTTCGAGTCCAAAGCTAGACAGTATGACTCCTTTATTTTTGCTGGTATCCAAGTGGAGAAGACCTGTACTGGATACCTCATGCATCAAGAGAAGTATGCAAAACGTCTCCACGAACTCTCAAAGGATTGCACATTTGCACAGTATCGCTCTATGCGCCAGAAACTTGCGTGGATGACTAACACAAGACCTGATATCTGTGCATCAGTCAACTTGGCGTCACAAGTCACAGAAGGGAAATGGACTCGAAAAGATGTGAAAGACTTAAACAAAACAATTAATCATGTGCAGTTAACGCCACGTAAGGGACTATTGCAGCAAAAACTTGACAAAGAATCATTATGCATGAAAGTATTTACCGATTCCTCCTTCGCAAATACACCATCGCTGCATTCTCAACTGGGCTTCATTGTTTTGCTTTGCGACGCAAGTGGAAGGGCCAACATAATTCATTACTGCAGCTACAAATCGAAAAGAGTTGTTCGGTCAGTGATGGGTGGTGAATGCTACGCCTTTGCCGATGCGTTTGATTTTGCCTTCAGCTTGAGACATGACATGCAGAAAATTATGTCAAAAAGAATACCACTGCAACTGTATACGGATTCAGATAGCTTGTTCAAGGTAATAATTAAGAACTCTTCAACGACGGAGCGACGCTTAATGATAGACCTTCAGGCCACAAGAGAGGCATACGGCAATAAGGAAATAGCAGATATCGGTTGGGTTCGCAGCGAAGACAACCCCGCCGACGCTTTGACGAAGAGAGGAACATGTTTGGCCATGAATCGTTTACTTGATGAAGGTAGAGTGGACCTAAAAGTCTTGCAATGGGTGATCCGTGTAGACAGAAAAATGGAGAAAAGCTCCTAGTATCTCGACTTTCCATCCTTAGAAAACCGGGAGTGTCGATATCATTCCGGTGCAATTGATCCGGAATGTTGCACAAGATTTGCTCTAAGATTCACTTCTGTATCTGCAACTAGACTACTGTATCCCCTGCCCTTTCGTTACCTTGAATCGGACAAGGTAACCCACATAGGGCGAGCGCGAAAGGGCGGAAACTGAGAATGACGAAAGATCGTGGTTTCTACAGTGCTCCCAGTCTGTGTCAGCAGACGTGGCAGTAAGTTGGAGACAAAGAACCCGGAGCGACATAAAAGAGGAGATAGGAAAGAAATAGGAGAGAGAGAGACATCAGAACCATCAAATAAACTTGTTCACGTATTGAACTACCAGCGCACGGCTCCAGCGAGCTACCTTCTGTCCTGTGACGGAAGACTTGCGACAAAACCGCATTTTGATCGACACGGTAGTAGCAATTATGGCGCTACCTTTTTAATTGCGTACAGTACCCGGCACGCACTAGGCGGCAGGTACTGTACTACTGTACTGGGACAGGTGTCCGAGGCGTCCCTCTGCGGGGTTAAGACCTGGCACCCGTCCCCACCAGTACACGGGGGCAAGCTCGCCCCCGTCCCTTTTGCGCCTACCTACCTCCGTTTTCGGTTGTCTGTCGCGCGCGCTGGCTTCTAACCCGTTACCGGTCGCTCCCGTTCACGCACCACGGGGCGACTGCGCGTAACCGGCCAGTGAGCCACTCCCTTTTCGCGAGCTCGTCCGGTCGGTTCAATTAGCGCGTCGCGTCCGCGCCGCGTTCTCTCTCGCTAAAGCCTCCGCCTCTCACCCAACCCAGGGCGGAGAGGAGTTATCCCACAGATGCGTTAATGGTGACGAAGCTTACGAGAGGTTCTTCACGTGTATCATCGCAAAAAGATGGCAATGGGATTATCCGTTCGAGCTTCTCTATGTATTTAGTTACGAGCATGCAAGCGGGAGACAATGTTGCGCTATTTGGAGTCTCGGAGGTCCGCCACGGGGAAATGGAGCTCCTTTGCGGCATAGAAATGCGAGCAATGAGGATCACCAGACGAGTAGCAGCTACCCAGTCAATAGATGGCCGCGAAGCGTTGATAAATGTGGGCGACGAAGTACTGGTCGCAAAAGGGACTGCCAGAGAAATCGTGCAGAAACGGTAAATCGCCTTGTCAAAGTTTGTCGCCTAGAAGAGTTATTCGGCCGTGCGACCCTCGTAATACTCTCGCGTCGCAGCACCAACGGTACTCCAGAAGAGATATACACACCAGAAGGTTGGTTCTCTACAAAAGACGCCCGGTGAGCATTCAGTAAGATAGATGACTACCATATGTAATCCTTGATTTGAATGAGACATATCTGGGAGATCAGCCGACCTCTCAGATGGAGCACAGGACGCGGGTGCCCTTCAAAGCAAGCGTTTTCTGGGTTATCTCGAGCCATATGCCTTTTGTTGTCTGCTTGGTCCTAGAAATACCCAGTAAAGGGGAACTGGAGAAGGTACACGGATATTGAATTGAAACCTCATCTGCGCTCCTCTCGATTCGGACTAAACGAGGCAGAAATGAAGGCAACGAAAGAATGGTGAAGGACGGGACGTCTAATCATCTCAACGGCGTTGAGATGAAGTAATGTGGGCGCCGCCGTAGCGTCAATGTGATGAGGACGAGGAAGACGAAACAAGAAAGTTAGACGACAGTAAACGTTCCAGGCCAGGAGTGTTGCCCGGTTTCTGGAAAGTCACCGGGCCTGAGTCGATATACTCGAAAATTAAAATCACGGACCCGTGGCCCAACCTGGGCAGAGAGTCGTGTGACGTTTCCCCCTACCGAGTGAAAGAAATTACAAATTTACTGAAATACTTGTAGACATTTGCTGGACTAGTTGCCCAGAGATTATAAAAGCCGTTGCTGCGGTATCTCTCTTATGGGGGACGCCAGACAGCAGACGGCAGCTAACGGCAGTTTAACAAGAAATCAACCACACCCCTTTTATACCAAATAGAAGGGACAACAGTTTATCACTCTTTGCGTCTAGAATTATGCAATGCGTATTACAGGTTGCCACTTGAACATAACCTTTGCCTCATGGCATTTTCATCTCGCGTCCATCAACTCCTTAATATATTCTTTCATGTTATACACCTCACACGTTACCTCTAACAGTCGGTCCATTGCATCGAGTGCCCCATGTGTCTGTAACACGTGCAACCAGATCTTTGTTATGCATAAAGAACATTGCGGGAGCAATTCTGAAACAGCGCCAAAATTTGTTTCGGAAGTAAAGAGGAGGGGTGGTATGATAGTCTCTAATCCAAGTACTCACGGGCGGCGGTGATTTGTGGCTCCTGAACGACGACCGCACGCCAGAACTATTTAGTGGATCTTCTACAACATCAACGGCCGTTGCGGCAACTGCAGTGATAGCGGAATGTCGATTTTAAATATAATCTGAGCAATGGAAAGCATTTTGGAGCGTCTTCGACCTTCGGAAGGACAAACCATGTTGTGGTGTATCCTAGCCGCGACGGAGTGGCTTCTACCACCTTTATTCGTCTCAGAAACAATGGTGTATCAGGGGATTTTTTATTGGGCAGAATCGGGTACGAGCTGGAGTATGAGGTACAGTTACAGTAGTTGGTTACATCGGAACTGCTGGGGCTGCCAAAGATAGTTTCTAAATCGTGGTCTATAGTATAGACGACATATTCGAAAGTATAGACTCTATACTTTCGAATATGTGGTGTATATTATACCCACTTTCTTTTTTTGAGTTTCTGCGATATGGTCAAGCGCTTGCAGGTCGCTTTTGGTGTTCGGTGGCCTGAGGGTCTCCTTTTTCAGGGTCTCCTTTTTCAGGGTCTCCTTTTTCAGGGTCTCCTTTAAGACAGCATGGACGGAGGAGGATCGGACTAAAAAGCGGCTTTTACACGTTTGACACGTACGGACGGCGGCATGACCCTATGATACGTGGCACTTTTTGGGCGTCTGGGCATGCAGTCGTGGGAGGGTGGCACAAATAGAAGCGGCACTAATGGATAGGGTATTTCTTGGATGCATCCATTGTACGCAGTTGAATGGACTGACGGGAGCATGCCGAAATACTTTCCATATTGTTTTTTTCATGGCCGGTCGTCCATTTACGAAAGCAGTCCAATCTTGATCCATCTGGGTACATTGCTACGTGCACGCAGAAGCAACAATCTGAGGTGGGCTAAGCTCCTTATACAGGGGAAGACTTGAGAAGAAGGCTGAACAGGCTGCAAGCGGAGAAGCTGGAGACACAAGAAGATCATGAATTCCTCAGTTTTGGTTTGGAGTCTATGACGGGCATCAGCTTCGTACCTGCACTGCAAAATCGGAGACTGTTCTAGGAAACTAATTCTTCAAACAGTGTTAACAGTACTGTGAATACATCAGTGCTGTTGATTAAGTCGAAACTCTGAGATTTGTGCAACTTCAAAAGGAAAAGACTAGATCTACGCACGGAACAAAACCATGAAGTTAAACGTTTTGCATATATGTCTAAAACCGTTACAGACACAGATAAATATGTGCTCATGCCCATATAAGAAAATAGGCAAAGAGAGAGTGACAAAAGCAGCACCAGCTTTTAGTAAGGCAACTGCAGAATTTATTGTAATAACGGCGGTATTGTAAGTGCGAAGAGGTGAAATTGTTCAGTTCCTCAATAAGCTACCGTGACAAACCTGATGTCAGATCAAAAAATCTTTGGAAGGACACCTACCGATATCGGTACAGAAAGCAAGGGTGATATCTTGCATGCTCATATTTAGGTCTTCAAAAGATGCTCAGACTAGTCCATTCGACTCAATTCTGTCAATCGGCTTGAGCAACGTCGGTAACTGTCGAAGCGCGGAGGTTCTTTGATTCTAAACAGAATCATAAGTTTGTTAAGCGGCACAAACGCCTGCGAACTGTATCTGCATTTTCAATTGCTGAGCGTTCCTGCGAAGTTCAGAAGTTGCGTTTCAGCAACTGGACCTAAAATAAACTTCACTGCAGAGATTTGGAAGTATACGTTTCCTTGGAAACTGTCCTCCCCAATGGCTATAGGTCTGCAAAAAATGTTGAATGCTTTTCAAACGAAAACCTACAAACATAGGCAAGACATTTTTTTGATTCATGCAGAGCCCACTGGATGTACTGCATGTATTTATCCATTTGATGATTGACAAAAGTCTGTGATCTAATGGTTAATTATATAAAGAGAGTGTGACGCGAATAGCATGCAAAGAAGAAAATAGATGAAGAATCTATGAAGCAATCCTTCGTCAGTGTGACTGGAGTGTGATTGGAAAGAATTCAGGGTAACCCCATAGCCACGTCATAAAATAATTGCGGGATACTGTGCAGTACTGTATGCCTACCGTACAATAGGAACAAAAACTGAAGCCCCAGTTATAGAAATTAGCCCATATAAGTTTCGGAAAACGACTCGTGCGCCATATTCTGTAACAAAAACAAACAAAGATGGTACAGTATTGCTGTCATGGATTGGCGAGTGACTGTGTGACTACGTCTCATCATACGTGTCCCGGTTGTGTCGTCCTCCTATGCGTCTAAGATATGTTTCCCCCCGCTAGGTATCGGTGGGGCCCGGGGGGGGGGGGGGGGGGGGGGGGATGGACACCCGAAGGAAATGTACGTGAACTCGCAGAGGGTTCAGCAACTGATCAAGGAGTTGAAAACAATTGGCGTGTATGAGAGTTGGAACGTTTTGCGCCAGACGGTAAATTACTGACAGACACGAGAATACCAAAGACTTCAGTTTCGACCTTGTTGAAAGCATCTAGGCGGCTTTCTTTAGAGTGTAAGGAGCATTACCTTGACCAATCCGCGCGAGAAGATCTCGGGGTGTGGACCTGGATATGAATAGCGGAAATAGAATAGCGGAGATACTGTATAATTTTTCCTCTCTTTGTGACCAGAAAAGCCACACTAAAAACAGTTCCGCACGACAAAGCCATGAATTGTCGCGCATCATCCTGCTGCATTTTGTGACTTGATAAAGGCGCGAATCTTGCAACATCATATAACCCCCTTTCACCATGAAGCAACTCTTGACATAAGAGTTTGCCTGAATGGAATATGAATGTGGCTGTTTCATGAGGTACAAGACGATCAAAAGAAGCGTAGAGAACCGTTGTTCACGAAGAGCTTGTCGATGAGATGGACTGCAACAAAGATGGAACTACAGTTGCGGTAAATTGAAACTTCGATACAAGAGAAACCCATGAAATGGTTCTTCCCATGTAGAGCCCGTGCCGTATGTGTAGTGGCCGGAGTGGAAGTCCGAGCACGCATTTTCAGTAGAATGGATGTACTCTTTCAACGAGTCCATTATACGGCAAGCCTCACGCGGTGGTGGAACCTTCCCAATGCGAGGGCAGACATTAATAGAGCACCCACGGAAATGTGTAATGTGTAAAGCCTGTATAGTCAAGCTGTCCACCATTCTTGATCAATATGGGGACGTAACCCCTTTTTTTCCAAAGTTCACCGCACATCCAAAAAAATGCATTATAAAAGAGAAATCCTTGTCGAGAGGCCGTATCCGAACAGGCAGTTATCTTCGATGTTTAGTCGAAGTTCTTTCACGGTCTTCCTCTGGGATGGAGCACAGCTATAATTATCTTACATCGGTGCTTTTCAAAACAGCCTGCGACAATATCAAATACGGTAGACGCAGTGCAGCACTCTTGACCAGAGGAATAAGGGCAGTCTAGCCAGAAAACTGGCAGGAAAATAGCGAGAAATCATGATCTTGGGGGCTTGGGACGGTTCCAATTTCTATTTTCAGGCGGGGTTTCCGGGCTGAAAAGCGGACGAATCAAAGTGAAGTATTTCCAGGGGCATTAGAGGGACGGGACATGTAAGCCTGGTCTTCAACAGGATACGAGGTGCTGATCCGCGAGTTACAGCAGACAGTTGGGAGGACAGGGACTATAAGGGTCGCTGTACATGCATGAGAACGGGTGTCGAGAAAGACCTATATTCTGCTGATGGGAAGCGTCTTCGATAGATAGTAGACGCCTGTCTGCCAGTATCAGCGTCGAACTTGCGGAATAATCACGGCTTGTTCAGGGCTTCATCGAGATGCGAGAGCCAAATCAAAGGCTCGCTGCGAGAGAAGAACGTGACCGTGAGAGATTAGCATTGTGTTAGCCAGCGGACGATGCGGTGATGATGTTTTCCCGTGAAGCTTGTGCAGATTGCAGCCGAAGCAGGCAAAGAGTAGGACAGAGACCAGTGTTTTGGCCAAAACCGAGAGAAGACGGAGGCTGCAGAAAGGTCGAGTGAGCGGGGACTGGGGGGTGAAGGAGAGAAGTGGTCGCGATTGCATTTGGTTAATAGAGGGGGTTTTAAAGCGACCGGATAAAAGGAGACGAGAGAGCTGCATGTCACGCAGGAGGGACACCTTACGGAGCTTATGAATTAATTAAAAATACTTGGGACCTGCAGCGCGTGTCGTGTCACACTCGACATCCCCATTCACCAGAGCCTCGAGAGCGCGCCGTTGGTGCTATTGGCAACCGTCTCCGGCTGCCTTGGTCCCCTGAAGAGGCGTGTGGAGCATGGTCTTCCTATGTGCAACCGTATGCCTCCCGCTCCCCTTTCTGAGTCTCTCTACCGCTGGAGATCGCTTTAAAGTTCCGGAACTCAGTCGCACGGCAATCCCATCCTCAACACTCGCAACCTGTGGGAAGGACGCCCTCCTTCGTCTTTACAGCCTCAGGTGTTCCATTCCACATGTTCTCCCTATAGCGCCACTTCCTTCGATTCGTTTCAAACCCTTGCCCCAGAACGGTCTTCGTCTTCAAACACAGGGACTGGACTCCATTTAAACAATAGCAACTGCACACGATGGAATTTGTGTCATAGTGCACAACAACACGGTCATGCAACACATTCAAGCCACTGCCTCAAGTCACTCCCACTACTACATAATAGGCACGCCATGTGCAAAATCTCGATCCCTATAACTGCATGCTCTCATACTTGTAAACCAGCCGAAAGCGCCCCGTCGCAGAGCACCGCTATGAGAAATATAGAACTTCTTCACCCCAACGCAATCCCATCATGCCTTGTTCCTGTCCTAACATAGCGATAAGTCGCTTGTGCTACACCTGGCATCGCCGTGGCCTCTTCTGAGAATCAGACTGACTCGGATTCCTCCTGTACGATATCTTTAACTTTGTCTTCCATCCTGAACTTTTAGTCGCTGCGGGTGTTCCTCTCTCTGTTCTGCCGGCAATAATCAAGCAACCTCTACTTCATTTAACCCATCCAATCTGCAGGCACTACTCCCTTCCATGCGCTCTTGCGACTATCGAGTCTCCTATCGCCCCTGAGAGAAGCCACGCTTCTTGTCGACGCTAACTCATCTGTGTCACTCGCAAGTATCCCAGAGAGTACGACCTACGCGTTTCTGCACCCTTTCCCTTCCCATAGTTACTCCCGTTGTTCATCGTCACATTCACCGCACTCGCACGCACTGAGAAACTCACGAGAAGGCGCACTGTCTGTCCTCTTCATAACTTTTCGAACATCTGCCTTTCACCTTTCCCTCGTCTTCGCTTTCGCGGGAAAGACCTTCGGAGATGGGTCGCACCGATGAGTCCACTCCCATGGAGGGCGTAGAGCTTCCGTCACGCTCGAGCAAGGGTTCATCTCTTCGACGAATGCAGTCAGAATACCATCCGGGAAGCATGAGAGGAGGTGGTCACCGCTCCTCGCACCCTATGACTTCATCGCGACGCGAATCTTCAAGAGGAGGCTTCTGGGACACTGTCATGGACAGAAAGGACGGAGGTAGTGCGCAGCTTGGCTCAGGCTCATCATTCCACATGTCAGGGAATTCATCGCCCCCTTCGCATATACACCCAGCGCAGTCTTTTCATGTTGGTTCCTCGGCGAGTAGTCGGGTTTCCTCAAGACATTCTGCGCCAAAGCGTTTCGCATGCACACAATGCAACTCTACGTACGGCAGTCCCAAGGAGCTTCAGATGCACATGATTCAGATGCACACGAAGAAAACCCATGAGTCTGATCGGCCGTACACCTGCGAGGTCTGCAAGAACAAGTTTTCACAAAAAAGTCACCTCAATCAACACAGGCGAACAGTCCACGAAAAAGTGCGACCACACGTCTGTGATCTTTGTCCCAAAGCGTTCGGCAAGAAATACGACCTCGCCTCCCATAGAGACGCAGTACATGCGAATGAGCGACGTCACCAATGTGATTTTTGTGACAAGAAATTCGCAAAAAGGTCAAATTTGACACGACACAAGGAGAAACTCCATAAGAATGGGACTTACTCACGAAAGTAACCAGTACACAAGAGCCCCTCTTTTCTCTCCTGTCCAGGGTTTTTACTATTGAGTGATCTTTCCAAAACCGTAGTCTTGGGCAAATCAACTTCCTTCTTGCCCGCCACTTGGACAGGTGGGCAGCCATTGCGAAAGCGAAGTGATATTTTCGGAGGCGAAACTTTCTTGTCAATACATGCGGTGAACAAGCCACCCATCTACGACTACAGTACATGCCCCCAAGTAACTGCTGAAAGATGAATGCGAAGATGACACGCAAACCGGGAAGCAACTTCAAAAAGCGATTGAGGAAACTTGGTGTAACAGAATAAACATAGAAAAGCGTAGTTGGAATAGGCATGTCTACCAGTTTTCGAATGAAAGAGCTTCCCATCCCTGCGGTGCGACAATTTCAAAGAAACTGTCAGAGGGGGGAAGATCAGGTGCCCTTGCAGTTATTATGTTGGCTGAACACTATGTATCTTGAACGGACACGAACGTTTCTGTTTTGATGGCGTAGAGTCTGCGGGTTTGTGGGTTTCCGCGGTGTCATCGAAACGCGGCAAGCTGCGTGTTGAAAATGTATGTGGAAAAAGTAACGCGAAGGAATGCCGTGACACGTGTCCTGGAGATGTGTGTTTCAATCCATTCTGCTGTTTCGGAATTTTTGGTGCGCAACTCCTGCGTACCAGTATCCTCTGTACTGTACTTTGAATGAATGGCCCTGGCATGTATCGTGAAGTTCCGTCATTGTACAACCGAACATACTCGGGCTATGGAGCACTCTTCGCCGCGTACTCTGCAATGAAGCAAAGCGATATGATATCAAAGCTTGCTCCGCTGTTGTGGAGTGTGCTGATAAGCAATGTCGTGAGACACAAAAAAATGCGCCATTTTCGTACTCTCTGACTCTTTCATGTTCGCGTTGATGGACACAGAATGCATCACTATGAAATACATGTCATACTGAATGAAAAACCTTCTCGTCCCACCTGGTGCGCAAACTTCACGGCAAATCAACAGCTCGTATTGTACTTTTGGTAAACGTTCACAGCCTCACGCGACTACACGATTCCAACTGACAACGTGTACCAATAGGGCACTCCTGCTGACAAGACTGCATTCCACTAGACCAGTGATTCTGAAACTCGGATCAAGCCTAGCAGAACAAAACCTTTCGTCCTCCGACGGAAAGTTGTTGGGCGCTGTTGATACTGCGTCGCCCTGTTCCGTTTATTTCAATTGTGCGCAGGTTGTATTTCGTCGAGACTGTCATTTCAGTAGTGGAATGAGGTGATCGAAGTTACACAGACGTGCGAGCAACCGCTCCTTTTACACGCTCAACAGCGCGCCACCCACCTCGGGGTGGATGTCAACCGTGACTGCACAATCATAGCTTCTTTGATATGATTGATGAAACTGTGGGAGAGCGAGTTGATGGGGTTAGATGGTAGCCACGCTCGTCGTGTGCAGTGGCGGGGAAGGGAATGCTGACTTACGCCAGAAGTATATTTGTTGGATATCTGCGCGTCACCTCCAACACGGCAAAGGGCTTGCATTCTTGATTTTCTCACATGGAGCAGTTTTACACTCTCACCGTCTCGTATGTCGATCAAATCTCAACACCTCGATATGTCTATTTTTGTGATGGAATGAACGAGAAACTTGTAGGGCAAATGGTTTCAATGAGAGAGGCACCAACTCTTGGCAAGCTCTCGCCTCATTGTTGCACCGCGGACCTCCTCCGCTTGACAAAGGGACCTGTCTGTGCTTCAGGTGGGCCGAGAACATACAAATGAGGCTGCTCTGCACGTGTCCCCCCATATACTACGACGCGAACTTTCAATCAGAAACATTTCATGCGCGACCAAAATGTTACACACCGGTTCGCAACGCACTTCTCTCATTTTGTGAGTGTTTGAGGTACAGTCCATCCTTGTTACATTCCGTGCCTGCTAAATCCATGAATACTGATTTGACTCACTGACCATATTTTTAGACTGTACATGAAAAGTCTTGGCTGGTATTATGAACGAGTCTATGCATCATGGAAATCATGACTATGGAGGTGTTTCTTAATATTTTCCGTGAGACGCTGCTGATCAGATAAACTGGAACGTTTGCATCATCATAAACGTTCCATGCCTCAACAAGAAGAATATCTCGAACACTACTCGACACTCAACGACCTCGATCAGTTTTTGTTGAATGCTGTAACTTGAAGGGGTAATGATTGCCTTTCGTTGAGCCAACTGCCACTTGAGACTGTGATCGACCGTACTAGCACAAATTCGTCCATTCAAAAGTGCCCCTGGCGAGTGGAAGTACGTCAGGAACCACCCCGGGATAGGCCTGGAAGTTACTTGAAGCCATTAATTTCCGCTTGACAAAGTTTCTTTGTGTAGAATATGCAAACTTAGCACTGGCGCTGCTTGCATTACGCAAGAAAATAACCCTTATCACAGAAGTAAACTCATACATGTTTAGTTTATCCTTCTGTGATGCCGTATATTCAAAAGCGCATTTACAGAGTCTCGGTAGTTGGTAGGAGCTTCTCGTTGAACGCGATGACAAATCAGGATGCTCGATGCAGATAAGTAATAACATCCCCAGGCCATGCGTGTCGACCAAGCACAATATCTACATGCCCCAGTGAACAGAAAAATGGACATGTGCGTAGGGGCGAATCAACTTGAAGTGTCTTCACTATGGCGATACAGTGGACCAAATTACAGTTCCTCCAAATCGAAGGGGCTTCACCGATGGAAAGAAATGATAAAGCGAGAGGCAAGTCTTGAGGGTGACCGACCTTTAAACTTGAACTAGGAAGAAATACTTGAGAGTGGGTGCCTTTCGTCAGTCGTCGATTTATCAATTGCGTCAATGTCTCGGTATTTGGACACTAATGCTGGAGGTTCTGTGGTGTGGACCTCGTTTTGTTCCAGAACTTCTGGTGGGTGATACGCAATTACGAGAAGGTGCGTATGCTGTCTTATATTTAAACGGCGGTTTGAGGCTCGTCTATAATTCCTCTCCCGCACATTACTTCGAGAATCCACCCTTCTCAAACTACTGCCAGCCTTCAGGTTTAGGGAAATCCAGTGCAGACTGTGTAATAATAGGAAAAAGGAGTGGCACGAGACATGACAAGAACACAGGAGATTTGATTGCGTTTTGGAAGGGCCGCGTCCAGTATCTCGAAAAGACTTACAAATGGCCTCGATTAACTTCGATTCTAGTACACCACGACACTGTACTACCATGAAGATGAACTCTGATGCAATGACAGTTGTCCCTCAACAAGATGCTTGTATTCAGAGGCTTTATCGCAGGATTAGTTTTCAACTGAACCTTGTTTCTTGTTGTCACAAAACTATTACCACTTCTGTGATGGTGGTTTGCCCTTAACGGTAGTGCAACTCAGAGGTTTCTTTAGCATCTCTGAGAGAAGGTGAGATGGCATTTTATTCTGAGTGAAATACGTCTCCCTCACATCTTCCCATCTCCTTCTCATCAACATTGACACTGTGACAGCGGGGAGATGCGACTGTTTTGGAAGCAAAAACTCTCGGCGAAACTCATATTGCGCTTGCCCAAACCTATAGACTGATGTCAGTCTATAGAATCGGGACACAACTCTACGTTGTCAACAACGATGTTGACAACGTAGAGTTGTGTCCCGATTTGCATTTTAAACTTAAAAAGAAGATAAACTTAAGTTTAAAATTAAGTATGAGCCACTTCAAACTTGAATAGGAGCTGACTGTCGTTGTAGATAGACTACCCTTCGTAGAAGACTACCCTTGTAGAAGACTACCCCTTCGTAGAAGACTACTCTTCGTAGAAGGGTAAGAGCATCCCTATCTGTTTGGCTAAATTTGATGGCTAAATGTGTAAAATTTTACGTTTGAAGATACCCAAGGGTAGTGTTTCTGTGCGCAACAATATCCGTTTGGGAGTAAATTTGAAATTGATGCTGATTGAGCATTGCGTACGAGGGGTGCAGGGCATCGAGTACGAGAGGTACTGTATTGTGTCCTCTTGTCTTTTGGCCAAGTGGGCGTTATGTAATTCGCGTCTCGGTCAAATGAGCAAATTGTCGCCATCCGGCTTCCCATACAGTATAGAGATAGATATACCCAAGAAGGGCAAAATGTTGCAGATAACCAGCCCGATAGTGTCGGCTCGAGGGCCTCAACCACCGGTGTGCGACTGTCTGTTCAATCATTGCTGAGCGATACAGCGACAGCGCTGACAGTAGTGCGGTAGTCTGCCCTCCAGGGCCCGTCGGCGCCAAGTAACGGTAGTACAGTGTGCGAAACGCAAATAAATACACCCATCGTCGAGCGGGTTTTCGCCAGATGCAGGCCGATAACATAAAGACGCCCACTCTATGACAAAGCAAAACACACGATGAGTCCGATTCTGGGCTCAGATTTGCTCAATCATAAACGCATAGACAGATATCTTCAAAAAAGTATGCGAAACGCAAATAAATACGCGAAACGCTATAGAGTACAGTAGAAGAAATGTCTTTATTCTAGTATTTTGTCGCTCGCCCTTGTCCATCCAGCACTGCAAGCATACGCCGCGGTATGCTACGATAGAGCTTCTGTAGCAATTCGCCACTAATTGTTGCCCATACATCCTCAATCACCTCCTTAAGCTGCTCTATCGTATCGAACTGACGCTGGCGAAGATAGACGCGACGAGCCATGATTCCCCAAATGTTCTCAATAATATTAAGATCAGGAGACTTTGCGGGCCAGTCCATAGTTCTCACACCCTTCTCATTGAGCCAAGAGCGCGTGAATCTCGACCTATGAATAGAAGCTCCATCTTGCTGGTAAACTCAGTTCTCCATTTCCCCATACATCTCTGCGGAAAAAGGCAGTAGGGCCTTGTCCAGGGTTTCGCAGTACTTACCCGAATTTTGATTTCCATTTAAAAACACCAAAGGGGATACCCCGTAAGGAGAAATGGCTCCCCAAACCATAACTGTAGCTCCTCCATTTTGCCTCTTAGAAAAAAACCTTTCATCTTTGCGCAAATCATGCCAATAGCAGGCATTTCCATCCGGTCCGTCGAGGTTGAACTTTTTCTCATCGCTGAAGATGACTTTGTTCCAAAAAAAGCCCCCCTTGCTTATAAAACGGCGCACCCATTTGAGCCTTTTTTCGCGGTGCAGAGAAGTCATCATTGGGGCGGTCTTCATTTTTCTATACTTTAGATGTGGCGTTGCGCTTAAAATTTGTTGAATTCTGCGGACTCCTACCGGCAAGTTGAGGTCTTGTTTTATGTCTCGAGCTGAATAGTTTCCCGTGGTTGCCTTTCGAATCATAGCCTTTTCTTCCCGGACAGTCAACTTTTGACCAGTTACATGCGCCCGAGACCGTGCAGTGCGACTGGGATTCTTTAAAAAGCGCTGCACAGCTCCTACGGACCTTCCCAATTCTTTCGATATGTCCCGTAAGGACATAAGCTGATGATGCAGGGCAAGGATCTGGCCCTTCTCGAGGTCGGTGAGCGGCGGGCCTCTTGGCATTTTTAATGCTAGTTGATAGTGGACGATGAGGTAGGAAGACGTCAAGTGCCAGTCGGTATAGTACTGTGTCCTTTATTGTTTTGAAATGAAGACTACACGCCAGTTGCCCGCACTTTTCGATACTGTATTCTATGGCGTTTCGCGTTTTTATTTGCGTTTCGCATGCGTTTTTATATATAGCGGTCGATGCGTTTATAATTGAGCCAATCTGAGCCCAGAATCGGACTCGTCGTGTGTTTTGCGTTGTCATGGAGTGGGCGTTTTTATGTTTTCCGCCTGCAAATGGCGAAAACCCACTCGACGATGGGTGTATTTATTTGCGTTTCGCACACTGTATAAGGCAGCACCCCGAGCACCTGCTCTCGAGAGAAAAAGAGAATCTTTAAGCACAAAACAGATAGAGTAAAGAAACGTGTCAAAAGACGCATTGGTCCGGGGCGGAACCCAATCCGGATACCGGTCATTCGACACTGATCAGTCTCGCTGACAAGCACACAGATCGGCAAGAACGACCCGCAGTGGCGGCAAAGGAAGGGACCGTTGACATCGTGCGTTTCTACAACGGCCTTCTTGCAGAAGCGACGCTTGAAGACAAGAAAGCCTTCGCTTCGCACTGCTTCTCAAACTACGAGGCGCAGAAATGGCGTGGTGACTCTCTTTCCGAGTTTTTCTCGGATGAGTTCCGCAATTTTAGCATTGAAGACTTCAAGGACGTGGACTGCGACACGCAACGCAACTTGCGTGACCTCCTGCGCCAACCTGGCGTATAAGTGCAGAAAAGACGTAATATATTGATCGCAGACGCGCTATACAAGGTTGTACAGGACGACCTGCCCTGGCCACCGGACGACCCTTCAAACCCTGACACACAGGATATGTCGGCTGAAGCCGACAACCGCCTTGACCCGGATCCCGCCCCCGGCCAAGCCGAACCGTCTCCAGGCGATGTACGCCCTTCACGGGACAGTCGAGTCGAAGAAGCGGCGCTCGACAACCACCAGACCAGACACTCGTCCCGTGAAGGAATCGGTGCAACATTCGCGCGACGCGGCAATATGGCCAATCTCTTCAAGGCCTACCCCCGCTACGGAGAAAAGTACAGAGGATCCACCACCGATAACTTCGACCGCAAGTTCATGCTGTTTACCGAACTCTGTGACCAAGCCGACATACCCGAAACCGACCGACGTCGGACCTTCTCCATCATGCTGACAGGAGCTGCTCGTCAGTTCTACTTCGACGATCTCAAGCAGCGCAACCTCGACCTCAAGGATCTCTCCATCGCGATCAAGTCGCGCTTTCAGACGCCCGAGCGAACCCGCGCACTCCTTCGCGAATGGGACACGCTCTCACTCAAATGCATAGTTTTGACCAATCCGACGGCGTCGAGCTCTACCTGCCTAGAGATGCTGATCAGCAAACTTTCGGATATTCAAACGTCGCTACCGCACAAGTACCGAAACGACACGATCCTTCGTAACAAGCTTCTCAACACTGTTCGCGACGTGGAGTTCTGCCGCCTAGCTTACCACAAGCCTGCCGATAATGTCTAAGGCGTTATCTCGGACCTACATTCCTCACTCGCCACTGTGGCTCGTACACAGCTACAACCAGTACAACCGTCCGCCCACTACGATGACGGGCGATACTTTCGCAATGGCCAACACAGTACTTCTCGCAAAAGCACCCCGAAGAGAAGTGTGCTACAACGACCGGCCCGCGCGTTAGTCTACAGTGCAGACGGCCGTGACGGTGTACACGGGGCAAGGTGTCCCCGTGTAGAGAGCGCGCGATTCGACCTGTCGTATCGCTGTACGCGTGTACTGTCAGGCACACGTGTAGTGTGAGGCCCCATCCGATAGCTGTAAGTACGGCGCTGGAAATTTAATCGCCTACAGTACCTGGTACACAGTAAGTGGCAGGTACTGTATTGGACAGGTGTCCTGGGCGTCCCTCCGAGGGGTTAAGACCCGACGCCCGTCCTCCGCAGTAAACAGGGGGCAAGCTCGCCCCCGTCCCTTTCGCGCCTATATACGTCCGTTTCGGGTGTCTATCGCGCGCGCTGGCTTCTAACCTGATACCGGTCGCTCCCGTTCACGCACCACGGGGCGACTGCGCGTAACCGGCCGGTGAGCCACTCCCTTTTCGCGAGCTCGTCCGATCGGTTCAATTAGCGCGAGGCGTCCGCGCCGCGTGCTCCCTCGCTATATCCTCCGCCTCTCACCCAACGCAGAGCGGAGAGGAGTTATCCCACATTTTGGTACTCTTGTGGAGGGAAGAACTCTTGAGGTTGAGCCGCACGCGTAGTCGCTCGATCGGGCGCAGAACCGTACGGACGGAAAAGGTTGAGAAATCACCGCACCGATCGCGAAGCGTACTCGACGATGAACCGACCAGATCCAGGGGGAGACTCCGCCTCCTAGCGTTTGAGCACCCGCAGTGGCAGAGGCGCACCGCGCCCCCGGGTGGACAACCTGGAAGCCCTGCTACGTCCGACACCGCAACCGGGTCGCACACGAGCGTCCGCATCGGATGTTACGCCGGCCGTGTCGGTAGGCACAGGGAATCGCGTCCAATGGATGATCGACGCGATTCAGACGCGCCTGCAGGCCTGGGTCGAGCAGTTCCTTACTACAGAACTCCGCCAGGTCGCGCGCGTGTGCCTCGACACAACAGTGCTCGCACTCGTGGACGAGCACGTGCGCGGCGCGATACCATCGCTTTTCGACGAACTACTACCCGCTCTAGTCCAACGCGAGGTGGTGACTGCGCTCGCTACTGTGGAAAAGAATCCCCGTCCGGTGCGGCTCTAAGGGGAGCGATCAGCTCCGCCGTGGCCAATCGTCTGGCCACGACCTTTCCCACCGAAGCGGGAGTCGACGAGCGCGCGCAGCGCGACTCGACCGCTCCGGATTTTACGCTACCGCACGCTGAACCGATCGGCGCCGCACCCGGGATCGGTATGATGGTACCTCACTACGAGGGTAAGACCATTTACCTCCCACCGTTAAATGGTGCTACAGGAGGGCCCACAGAAAATGGCCCTCCCACACTCGCCGATACGGATGGCCCCCGCGGGACAGAAATCTGCCTGGGGCGTTTCGCGACAGAAAAGCGACAGCCGTATCGGTGGAGCAGAAGAAGCGCCCTCGGCGCTTAAGGATATACCTCGGAGGGTACAGAAAACCCCTCCGAGGAAGAAGACACAAGACGTCGCCACAGGGCGACGCGCAAGAACCGCGACGGACGCTACGCGCGATACCGCGATGCCGGAGGTGTCGGCTACCCCTCCGATGATAACCGCGAAGGACGCTATACGCGATACCGCGATGCCGGAGGAGGTGGATACCCCTCCGATGACGAGGACACCGAGTCGGACGAATCGGGCAGAAGCGACCGCAGAGGCCGTAATGCTCGAGACCGACGTCGGTTCCGGCGAGAAGACTCCGACCTGGACGGCCACAGTAGCCCCGGCGGAGAAGGAGACCGCCATCGCAGGGGCAGAGACCGCTAGTCTGCCCCGAGGCGGGATCCGAAACGGTTGCCGGTGATCACGCCGCAGAACGACCTGTTCACCAAGGCCGTCGACCACCGCACGTATAGGCTGGAAAATCGCAGCGCGCGCTACGACGCGAGTACCGCACGGCGAGTTGACCGTTGTCTGAAGTAGTTGGACGTCCAGCTGAAAACCCATACATTCGGTGGTCAAGATCCAATCACGGTGCTAGGATTTCTCGCGCGCTTCAAGATGGCCTGCGACCACAATGGGGTCAGCGAAGGTGCGGCCGTATGGTGTTTCCAGTTCTATTTCACTGGGCAGGCTCACGCCTTGCTTCAGTCTAGGCTACACGGGAACACCATGGCAGTCGATGCGGAGCAGCGCGAGATGCTCGAAACCTACGCGGAAGTCGTTAACTTTTTATTACGCACGTACGCGACGGACGAAGTTATTTCCGAAGCGGTCGGTGATGTCACGTCCTTCCGTCAGAGCTCAAATATGACGGAGGAGGTGTACAGTATCCAGTTTTGGGACAAGGCGTTGCGCTGCGGAACCGTATTTTCGGACAGGCGCTTGAAGTCCCTTTTCGTTGAGGGACTTCTGCTAGCGACTTGCGTGCAGGTGCGGAATTATCTCGCGACGCATTCGGGCGTGGACTACCAAGCGGTGGCACGCTACGCGCAAGCGATAGGCGAGACGCACCGCTGGGCCCGAGGACAGGCGACCTCGCTCGCGTCGCCTCAACCACCGTCCGATTCGGTAAGAAGATTCACGCGCACCACGCGGACAAGACCCGTGCTATCGGTCGAGTCCCTATCTGAACTCCCGACAGCGCGCGGAACCGAAACAGAGAAGATACTGGCGGTGACGGACCAGTCGGTGACGCCGAGCTCGCTTAGCTCGCCGCCGACTAGCTACCATCCGTCACCTGCCTCGTCCCCGGCAGGCGGACCGATGGCGCCTGCCCAACAAGGTGACACGCGCATATCTGTACGGAAGGCCAGTACAGAGCCAGCGGGTCCGGTTCTTCAACCAAGGATTACCTGGACCCCCGCCGTGTCGGTTCTGTCTAGACCTGACCCACCGCCAGGAGCAATGTCTTGTGGTGGCGGATAGCGCGCTGTGGTCGAAGTTTTTGCAGGCCCGCGAGGCCATTTATCAAAAGCTTCAGATCCGCCAAGGTCTCCGTCCGGATTCGCCGTTCGAGCGTCAACCGCCGTCCGCCTGGCGAAATTCGCGTGCGCAGGCTCCCACGGGCATTAACGTGGTCGAGCCGCGCGAGACCGTCCAATCGGAAGAATCCGCGCTACCGCTGACGGATGAGGGGCCCGAGGACCTTGGGTTGACGGAGGAAGCCGGGGAGGACGCTTAGAGGCATCGACGATCCTCCCCGTGCCAAGCCTCAATAAACAAGGCACGCCGTCGACCGCTTCGGCACGCGCGCAATCGCGGAGCCGAACGGACGAAGCGGCAATTTGCTTCTTCAAGAAGCAAAATTATAAGGTCACCGCAACGATCGGACAACGACGCGCGATGATGCGCACCATCACGCCGGTTCTAGATTCGGGCGCCGCCCCGAATCTCATCTACCTACGCTGTGTGGCAGAACCGTGGCGCACTGCCATCCAGTCCGCGCGGAGCCAGCCGCTCATCGACGCTTCGAATAGGTCGATGAAGGCCCTCGGCGATCTCAAACTGTACGTCCGGATTGGTGCGTTCGTCGCGCGCGTACCGTTCTCGGTCGTCACCAACCTTGCAGTGGACTGTATCCTCGGAACCACGTTCCTGGATCTCCACGTGAAGGCGATCATACCACCGCAGAGGAAGGTGCTGTTCTATCATGCGCCGTCCGTAGCGCTGACGGGAGTCACGCTCTCGAGGCACGACGGCAAGATGGCCTCGAGGGGACCTTCGCTGCAGCTCCCGCAGGAGGAAAATTCGGCCGACCGGAAGCGCGCGTAGTTCCCGACGAACGTACCGTCCTGGAAAATTCGCGTGGTCAAGGGGGTCACGATACCCCCGATGACCCACTGGGTCATCGGGGGTATCGTCACCATCGCTTGGCAAGCGATTGTCGCGTCGCAACACCGGTTGGGGGCTTTGCTTCCTGGAAAACCACCCCAAAACGGCGCATAAGAATTTCTGCCTGATGGCCCAGGGGGTCATGGGCCTCTTCCCGAGCGAGCCGTTTACGGTGCTCATTAGCAACTTCGGAAACCGCGCGGTCCACGTCCCCAAGCATACCGTTGTCGGTCTCGCGTTTCCATCCCCCACACACATCCTAACACTTGGCGTGTCGGCCCCCGGAGAGGCCGACGCTAAGGAAGGGGGAGGAAACAAAACTAATTCCTCGACCGCTACGGAGGAACAGGCGCGACGCGAACAACCAGTTACGGACGATGGCAGAAGAAAATCCTCCACCGCTACGGAAAGATACACGCGTCGCAAAGAATCCGCTACGGACGAAGGCAGGATAAATTCCTCACCCGCGGGGGAATGTGCGCGACGAGAAGAACCGGAGATGGACGACGCCAACAGTGAAAACCCCGCTAACGCGGATGAGCGGACCGATACGGACGCGGAGAAGACCCGCTCGTGGGAAGAAGACGTCCACATTGCCGCAGAAGACAGTACCGTCCGGTCGGAAATTGTTGACATGCTGTCCGAGTTCAAGGACATGTGGTCCGGCCACATGGGTAAGATTGATGCTACGAAGCATCGCATCCAGCTGAAGCCCGGTGCGAAGCCGATCTACCAAGCACCCTACCGAGCCGGACCCATCGCGCGCGAGAAGGAGAAGAAGGAAATCGACCGCATGCTGCGCGCGGGAGTCATCGAACCGACATCGGCCGAGTGGGCGAGCCCCGTGGTCTTCGTCCCTAAGAAAGGATGGGACCATGCGGTTCTGCGTGGACTATCGCAAGCTAAACGCCGTTACGGTTCGCGACTCCTACCCACTACCGCGCATGGACGAATGCATCGACTCCGTCGGCGATGCCACTGTCTTTACCACGCTAGACTGTAATAGCGGGTATTGGCAGGTAGTGATCTCCGAGGAGGACCGCGATAAAACTATGTTCGCGTCGCATTGGGGCCTCTAACGCTTTCTACGCATGCCGTTCGGTCTCAAAAACGCACCCGCGACATTTCAAGGAGCGGTCGACATCATCCTGTCCCGTGTGAAATGGGAGACCGCGCTGGTCTACCTCGATGACGTCATCGTCTACTCGCGAACCGTTACGGAACATATGGCACACGTGCGCGAGGTACTACGGCTTCTACATACCGCGGGCGTGTCGCTAAAATTGGCGAAGTGCGCGTTTTTCGACACCTCGGTAACCTATCTCGGGCACGTCATCCGTCCGGGACGGTTGGAAGTGGAGCGACGCAACATCCTCGCGATCGAACGCGCACGCGCGCCTACGAACCAAACGTAACTGCGATCCTTTCTCGGGATGTGCAACGTTTACCGACGGTTTGTTCAAGGATTCGCGAAGATCACCGCGCCGCTGAACAAGAAGACCGGCAAGAATCAGCCCTACGAGTTCGAGATCTTAACTGATGCGGAATACGCGGCGTTTGAGGAATTGCAGCGGCGCCTCGTGTCGCCGCCAATCCTCGCGCTGCCCCGCTACGGACGGAAATATACGCTGGACACCGACGCGTGCGGACACCAAGTGGGTTGCGCCCTTCTACAGGAGCAACCCGATGGAGGTACTCGACCGATCGGATATTGGAGCCGCGCGTTGACCGATGCGGAGCGCAATTATACGACTACCGAAAAGGAATGCTTGGCCGTAGTGTGGAGCATCCCCACCCTACGGCCCTACGTATACGGAAGCGCGTTCAACCTCTGCACGGTTCACGAGGCCCTACGCTGGGTCCTCAATCTGGCGCACAGCTCCGGGCGGCTCGCACGCTGGCGCCTACGCTTGGCGGAGTACGATTACGACGTACAGTATCGCCCGGGCGTCAAGCACCAACTCGCGGATGGCGTCTCGTGCCTACGCATCGGCGGCGGAGACACCGCTTCGGTCGATGACAAGGTCCCGTGCTTTGTTGTCCAGTCGCAGGAAGGCAGCGAGCCCCTCCTGGACAAGGTGCACTGGGACCCGACCTAAGACGTCCGGACGGATTTTACGCGCTCGCGGTTGCTCCCGAGGAACGCGACGTCATGTTCATCTCGGTCGAGGATTTCCTACGCGAGCAGGCCGACGACGCCTTCTGTCGCGCCGCAGCCGATACGGTTGGAGAGCCGAACTCGAAGTTTGACGTCGACCGCTACGGTTTCCTCGTAAGGAAGTCCCCGCTGGATGGAACCCTACAGCGCGTAGTACCAAATCGGTTGCGCCCCTGGGTACTGTACCTGGCACACCACCCGAGGCTGTCCGGTCACCCGAGCGGGACGCGTATGTACTACACCCTGCGAAGGGAGTACTACTGGCCGCACATGGCCAGTGACGCGTTTGCGACCGTACGGGACTGCACGTCCTGCGCTGCTACCAGCGGGACGCTTGTCAAGAACCAGAAGGATCTCAAGCTGTTCCCCGCGGCGGACCCCATGGAGTTTGTCGCGATGGACCTCCTGGGCCCTGCCCTGCCCAAGACCGCGCACGGACATCAGCAAGTACTGGTTATTACGGATTGGTTTTCTAAGCTAACGCGCAGCATACCACTACGGACCACCACCGCTTCGGTCGTCGCAAGTGCGTTCCTAGACAACTGGGTCTACGTCTACGGAGCGCCGCGCTACGTGTTAACCGACAATGGCCCGCAGTTCGCCGCGAAATTCTTCGACGCCGTATGCACACTCCCGGGGGTGAGGCATTAACTCACGACAGCCTACCACCCCCAGACGAATGGGCAAACCGAAAGGTTCAATCGCACGCTGGTGCAACGTCTCCGATACTACGTGGAGGAGCACCAGCGGGATTGGGATGACTACGTGCAACCGCTGACCTTGGCGTACAACACGCAAGTCCACCGGTCGACGGAGACCACTCCGTTCGACCTGGTGTTGACGCGACCACCAACCGGTTTGATCGTTCCCTGTACTGTACCGCAGGACACGGGGACCCATATGAAGGACCCGCGGACTCCGGTGCAGTACAAGAGGGCCATGCTGCGCAAGCTCCGCGACGCTCTCGACCGCGCACGGACGAAACTGACCGTATTGCAAAAGCGGTACAAGGATAATTTCGACAGGAAGGTCCGCTTCCGTCCGGTCGTGAGGGCGGGCGATTTCGTCTACGTGGATCGCCTGCCTCGTCCGCTGACAAGCGTCGAGCGTCGTACGTGTGCGCAAAGTCAGACCGATACGGAGGACCTCTCCGTCAAGCTGTTGCCCAAGACGGAGGGTCCATTTCGCGTGCGCTCCGCTACGGACACCACGGCCCTGATCGAGCAAGACGGCGTGGAGAACCGCGTGAGCATCGAACGCGTGACGAAGATGCCACGCGGGCCGGGGGATATCGTCACCCCCGCAGCGTCGACCGAATCGGAAGTTCCCGCAGCCGCCCCGAGTGCAGAGTACGTCGTTGACCGCATCGCCGGACACCGTACGGCGCGGGGCGGGACCCAGTACAAGGTGCGTTGGTACGGATATACCGCTTCGGACGACACCTATGAGCCCGCCGATGGGCTCCCACAGCTGTTCATAGACCGATATTGGCGCACGCGCCAACGAGAAGGACCTACTCAAGCGTAACGCGGCGCTTAGCAGCACCGCTTCGCGCCGTTCGGACGCTCGCGCTCGCACGTGAATCGCAGCGCGACTCAACCGATGGGGAGGCGCTACGTTCGCGCATTTTCGCCCCAAACCGTCCTATTTGCGGTTTTCCAGTATCGGTACCATCGGCTCCGTCTCGTTCGCGCGCGTATGATGCCGTTCGCGGAACTGGGCTACGATTTTTATTCACTATAGGAGGGGAAGAAACGTAGCCCAAAGTACGATTTAAGTGCGCAAGTTGGCGAAGAAGAAGAGCACCGACAACCGGTTTCGTTTAATCTGGGCGATGCCCTTACTGTACTACGTAAGGAGGGGAAGCCCGGCAAGCCGGGGTCTAGAAGTGGCGCGAGCGCTTCGCCGAGGGCGCCGCTTCGACGTCGTCGGGGGCGGGGCGCGAGGCCCCGACCGTCGACGAAGACATCGGAGGCTCCGCCAGGCCTTGGCTCACCACTGCAAGGACTTCCTGTACGGAGCGCAATTTCGCGTCATGCTCGGCGCGCTCGCGCGTCGCCGCGGCGGAGGATTCCTGCAACACCGCGACGGTCTTCTCGAGCTACCGAACCCGGAGCATCCAATCGCGTGCCTGCAGTAACGCCGCCTCGACCGATGAGGGAGCGTCCGCCCCTTCAAAGGAACAAGCGTACTGCAGCGCCGTGAGCGCGGCCTCCTCCTGGAGGCGCTCCAGGGAAGCTCGACCGAGCGGTTGACTTCCAGAAGGCTTCGCCATCGTTGTTGGTTGCGATACGGTTTCCGCACCGGTCACCGCCCTTATGTGCTGAGTGACCGGGGGTGGGTCCGAAAATCCCGCCACGCCGACCGGACGTCTTAAGTCGTGCCGCTCCTGAGCGACCCCCTTTGGAGAGTCGCTCTGGATGGAACCCACACGGATGGACCCTCCAGGAGCGGGTAGCGCGGGCGTAGCGACGGGCGCCATCGTATCGGCAGCGATCGCGAGCGAAGGCCCGCCACCGTCATCGGCCGGTGCCTCGTATACGACGTCCGCGTCAACGTATCCGTATGCCGCGTCGTACCCTCCCGCGCCCGCGTCGGCGCTGCCCCAAGGCGGCATGTCCAACGCGCAGCCACGCTCCCAGCTGAACCATACGAAGTCCGGCCGGCCGGTCCAGTCCAGACTTGTCGAGAAGGTCAGCAGCTGGTCTGCGTGCGCCGCGTCGTACGCAGATCCTTCGAGGATTTCCTTGACGCCGACCGAACGGATGAGGGCAATTAGCCCCACCAAAAGGCGGAAAAGCACGCCGCGCTCACCGATCGGCTCTTCCCGCCTCGCGGACAACCGGGGGTCGGAGCACTTCGTGAAGAACGGTAACCCCTCGCGAGCGGCTCGAAGGAAGCACAGCAGCGCGAGCACCGCCCATTCGGACAAGACGATCGCGCACACAAGCTTGCGCGTACGTTCCGTTTCGGCTGACTGCGCTCGACCGCGCGGCAACCAATGCGCGGCGACGTAGGCCATCGCACTCGGCGTCGGCACGCAAAGGTGCTCCGGCGCCTCGAGGTCCAGCCAGTCCGGGGGGAGCGTTGGATACGATCCTCGTCGCGCTGCGCTGGGCACCGAGAAAAACTCGCTGTTATGCCACATGTGGAAGAAGTCATCCGCACAGCGCCAGCGCAGCCGACTCTCGCGCGCGGCATCCTCGCCCCACCGTCCACGGTCCGCGAGGCTGTACCAGTGGTTGAATGGCCGCGGGAAGGCCACCAAGCGGATATCCGGCACGACGCCATCGTAGCGACTGTACCGACCGAATAGGTTGAGGAGCGTGACGTGGTACCGCTTCTCGCCACCGCACCGGATGTCGAGCAAGTCGCTGCCAGTCGCGGCGGGTGTACGGCACGCCACGTGGCGCCATCGGGCCTGCTAAGCGCCTGCCCGATTCTGCTGCGCCTCGCTACCTCGCCCGGACGGAGTCCCGATGGCATGGTTCGCAGGGACCGTTTTGAACCGCGCCGAGTCCAGGAGGCGACGCCGCACGTATTCGTCGACCGTCATCGGAGGCTTGCGACTCGAAGCGAGTCGCCGAGCTCGCCGCCGCCGGTGGTCCATCGAGGACCCGGGCAGCAACGACCGGACGGACTTGACGCCACTTCTCAGCCAATTCAGCGCGCTGGGGGTCGTGAAGGCCCGCCCGAGCGATAGCGTCGCCCCCCGCTCGGCTCGCAGCGAGGGCGAGACAGCCAGCGGTGCCAGCGTCTCGCGCACGGTCCCGGAATCGGCTCTTGGCGACGCCGTGCCCGCGGCAGGCAACGGCGACATGGGAGGCGGGGTCAGTACCGCGGGGTACGCCGGACCCGCCTCAACCGTTCTTGGAGCCGCGCCCTCGGAGGGCATCGGCAAGGGCCATGTCGGTCGTTCTTCTATAGGTCCCGCAGCGACCGGATCGGACGCATCAGCCCGCAAGCGCGTCGCGGGCTCGGCCAAATTGGTGGTCGACTCTGTCTCGCCGCGGCGAGCGCGCTGCGTTTGAGGCCCGGGTAACGCCGGAGCCTTTCCGGGGCTCGACGGCGCACCGATCAGAGGCGCGTCTACGGTGGTGTCGCGATGGTCCATGGTTGGTCGGCGGAAGAGATGGGATAAGGGAATGTTTTCGTCGGGGGAAGAATTGAAGGAGTGTTGGTGAGGTGTGGGGGAGTGTTGTGTGGAAGTTGGTGGTTCTGAGGGATTCGCGTGGGAGGAAGCAGAAGACGCACTCTCCGAATCGGACGACATATCTGACTTATATACCGTCAGGTCGGTGAAGAGCCACGAGGCGTGGTCGTCCGCGCGGAGAGGCTTCCGGCCGGTCATCGCGGGCGCGGGTTAGGGAAAAGATGGAAGAGACCGCTGGGAAGGAAGGTCGCCACGAGGACGTGGCGACGGATAAGGAAGGGGGTCTGTGATACAACGACCGGCCCGCGCGTTGGTCTACAGTGCAGACGGCCGTGACGGTGTACGCGTGTACTGTCAGGCACACGTGTAGTGTGAGGCCCCATCCGATAGCTGTAAGTACGGCGCTAGAAATTTAATCGCGTACAGTACCTGGTACACAGTAAGCGGCAGGTACTGTATTGGACAGGTGTCCTGGGCGTCCCTCTGAGGCGTTAAGACCCGAGGCCCGTCCTCCGCAGTAACCAGGGGCAAGCTCTCCCCCGTCCCTTTCGCGCCTATATACGTCCGTTTCGGTTGTCTATCGCGCGCGCTGGCTTCTAACCCGATACCGGTCGCTCCCGTTCACGCACCACGGGGCGACTGCGCGTAACCGGCCAGTGAGCCACTCCCTTTTCGCGAGCTCGTCCGATCGGTTCAATTAGCGCGTCGCGTCCGCGCCGCGTGCTCCCTCGCTATATCCTCCGCCTCTCACCCAACCCAGAGCGGAGAGAAGTTATCCTACAGGAAGCGGCTCAGGCCAGACGAAAAAATGTTTCGTGTGCAACCGCCCCGGCTGTCGGTCTACCAACCATCCCACGAAGGAGCGCCTGCAAGAATTCCGGGGCAACAAAGTCCTACGGCAATTCGTCGCGTCCCTCGCCGACGACGAATCGGATGCCGATGAACAAGACCTGGCAGACGCCCTAGAGAACGTGACCGCCCACATAATCGAAATCAACGGCGACACCAACGACACTTCACGCGACGAAAACGTGTCATTTTCGCACATTGCGAATACCGAAGATACGGACTACCCCACATCATTCGCTGCACTGTAGTATAACCCCCCCTGGGGCTTTTAGTTAGATTAGATCAAAAACGAGATCCAATACTGTAGAGCCCGATGCTCTACAGTACTACCGCGCGTGGTCACGTGTACCCCTCGGGTACAGGGCGCACGCGTGCACACGTGTACCGCGCGGGACGGAAGCGCGCGCACACACGTGTACTGTCAGCCACGATGGCTGACAGTATTACAGTACGGTCCGATCTGTGCGACAGTAGTCCACTACAGTACTTCGGTACTGTAGTACTTCGGTACTGTAGTGCTATAGATTGTTTTGTATATTAAATATGGAACGGGCCGGCGGCGGGGGAGGAGGACAAGCACGGACTTGTCACCCACCGACCGTCAAGGTCCGACTTCTCGCTTATTCTAAGGTAACGCTCGCTAATAACCTTAGAGCGGCACCGAGCGCGGGTTGAAGACGCGCGCGGCACGCCCACGAGCCGGCTCCGGCTCCGCCCGTCACTGGAAGGGCACTAAATGCAGGAACAATAATACTCAGTGTTCGAGGGATTTAATTTTTCCGAATTGATAAATATATACATAACAGCAATGCAACCAGTCATGTTAGCCGAAAATTTTCGTAAAAGTTATTAAACGCATAAATAAAAAGTGGCAGGATCGCTCATGTTTGTGAAACGTCTTTGGCATGCTATTGTAGACATCACAATATTTCTAAAGTGATGGGCTGGACCACTGGCGCGGGTCACGAATGGACGAAAACGATACACATGCCCCCGCACCCCCCTTCGCCCTCACTTGCGTTTATTAAGGCTGTCATCTACGAGGTAGTAGGGAAGTCTTTGCGAAGTGCGCACTGTGCTTTTGTTGCGGCAATAACAGCATTTCGGGACCTATCTGAATTTCTTCAGCGCTGGGCCCTCGTTATCAAGCTAACAATTGAAGTCGGGAAACACTCTTTGTTAGATGTTTTGGAAGAGGCGCGGTGTGTCGTTGTAGAATGTCACCGAGCTACGACTAATCCGCTTCACGTATTGAAGACAAGAGCGTATGCCTTAACGCTTACCGGACTGAAGCTTTATCAATACAACCAGTACCTCCTAAGGTGTGTTCATCGTTTCACTCGTGGGGGACATTCAACAGATTCTGAGAACGTGAACGACGTTATTCGACCGATATACGACGATGCACTGGTGTACGTGTCAAGGTATACTATGGACGATCATGCTGGTTCTCGGAGGATTTGTCAGCGTGGCTGGACTATGTCGCTCCTGTCTGTTCCACCTGTTCAGTTTCGATACCAAGCCAACACCAACTGTGTTCCCAAAAATAATACCGGCATTGAAGAAACACTCTGACGAAGTCGGTATTCGAGAAAGCTGCGAGCTGCAGTACTTTTTTAAGCATGATCTTTACGCACACGATTCCCTGATCACGACCGAGAACGACGCGAGTTTTTGTGAAACAGTTCTCAGAACTATGGAAGAACTTGTGGAGAATGAACCACCCAATGTTCTACGTCGGTCACATGTTTACGCGATTTTGTTGGCACACCCAGGTTGTCTTTTTGATTTCAGTTTACTACCTACCTTCACCGCGACGTTCGATGTCGGATATTTGTGAAACGAGGGTGGGACGAAGTTTGAGCGTCTCACTCATACGCACGCACCGCATGGCGAAAGGTGCTCTCGGAATAAGCAGAAGGATGCAAGGTAGATCACGCCTCACTGCATGCACGTTGAAGATTCGTACAAAGCACACACCAGCAAACGCAGCCCGTCGCATGTGATAGGAAGTTTTCGAAGTATGATTTTTCCAAATGTGATCATTTGCGTGCTGCAAGGCCCGGGCCACGTGCAGCATGGAATGACGCCATTGTTGGAACAGCAAATTAAAATTCGTAACACACTTTCGTTCTACTCTCCACGGGCGGAAGATCACATTTCCGAACGCCCTAGACAATATCGCACCATCGCTCGTAACTTGCACCCAGCGGCACCCGATCTCCATGCACCGCGCGCGAAACGGTTTCTGTCGCAACTTCGTTGTGCCACCGTTATACACACCGATCCGGTCAGTTCGCATTTACCGGACGTTATCATGGCTAACTTCTGTCCCGCGCATTATTACTACGTCGCGCACTAACGCAGGACCAAATGACGTCGTGCAATCGTGCATAATGTGCGTCGGGGGCATGGTGCAGCATTCGGGGGGCTGGTAGAACAGCCTCGCGGGGGTCATTGCGCCGATGAGCGCGAAGGAAGCAGCGGCGGGGTAGGTAGAGTTGGAGAGAGGTATGCAGATTGCAGACATGCTCTGTTGAGCGCCTTCTTCTTACAATCTTGCCTCTCTACCTCGGCATCCGGGTAATCGGACAGCCGCCCTTACACACCTATAGTTCGACTCCCTCAGAAGCTGTACCACCGATTTTTTTCAGTTTTCATTGACTCCTTCCTCTTCATGATGAAGGAGATGTTCAAAATCAAATCCGTCATCAGAGTAATCTTCCAAATCATCATCATTTTCAGCTATTGCATGAACCCCGATCCTGTCATGACGATCAAGGGCGTTTCCGGCATTGTTCTCCATTTCAGTTCTCCTGGGTGAGTCCGAGCAGAGCCGATTAAATTGCGCTGGAGACATTCTCAAAATGTAAGCATCCAATATATCTTTCTGCTTCGACTGCCCCGGGATGAAGTCCCTTACCTTTAACGGAATCATGGTGCTCCCTTGCTGCGAATCATCGCTTTGTTCGCGTTCACTCAGATCTTCATCATCTATCTGAACCTCGGATAACTACCCTTTGCGACCTTTCGGCGGACCTCCACTTTCCTCTAGCTCACCACAAAACTGTATGCTCTCATCCTCTTCCTCAAAAAGTTTATCCTCATTGTCTCGATCGTTTCTATGGTAGTGTTCAACATGTCCAACACCTTTCCCCTTCTCTTGTTGCAGGCATATCTCGGTCTCCCCTGCCAACGTAGAAGGCATATCGATATGGCGATTGCCATTTATAATGTCACGGACGAACCATCTAAAAAGCAAAGCAGTCATGTAAACTGCTCTTAACGACCCAGGGTGCTCCCAAGGAACTCTTTAATTCCTCTCCCTTGCGTTAGGGCCGCGAAAAAGTTAGCAGCAACACGTACAAGATTGATTGTACGGTACATCTGCTTGCGTTCCGCAGGCTTAAACCCTCTCTTTTGTATCCCGTTCTTCAGCATGCCATCACCCACGATCACATGGAAATCGACCAGAACGTCAAGTTCCAGTCGAGATGACATCATTTCTTGCAGAGCCTGCAAGTTTAACACATTTGCATCAGGGGCTTCTGATGTCACCGCAGATGACACATGGTCACGAAAATTGAACGGGTGCTGCGGATACTTGAAGGTCAAATGAGGCTGCCCGAACTCCTGCAGTATTCCTCTACTCGCCTCCCATGGTCTAAGCGCAAACCCCAGATCTTGGAAGAAGCGTTTCCTGGCCTCCACACGTGACTCTCTCAAGAAGTCCGTCGACTTGAGTATACGGTGTGCGCAATGTACAGGCTTTCACGTCCCTTCTTCGTGTCTACATCCTTCTTATCAGGCGTTGCTTTAGTCTCCACTAACTGTCGGGTTTCTTTAACGAATGTCTTCCGACGTACTTAGAATCCAGCCAGTACGGGGTTTTTCGCAAAGGAAACACAACATTGGATAAGCCTGGCCTATGTTCCACTCGTGCGAGGGATCTTTCATGACCGTCTGATGGAACGCTTGTTTTCAACGATCTTCTAGACTCGTTTTCACGCATGCAATCCCTCTGTACCTGCTTTCCGCCCTCAGTGAATAATGTTCGGACGAATCGAGATTTGAAATCACAATGCACGCGAGTGGGGCCTGACTTAAAGTCTTTTTTGTGGCGTGTTTTTGATGCCCGTAGAGAAATGCTGCCATCGCAAGGTGGGTATGGGCAAGGGTGGACCCCATGGACCACGCGTACTCCATGAAATAGCAAGAAGAATCTGCCATAACCTGCGACATGAGAGAAATACGAAAAACGTTTTCCACTTGCGACTTCACAGTTGAGTTTTACATATCGGCGATGTCTTTGAACGTCCATTTCGAAGACGTGCTTGCAGTTCGCTTTAAGTTGACTTTCAATAAAGTGTTGTTTCTTGCTCCAATATCTGCGTTAATGATTGTTAGGGCGTTTTTGACACTTTCGAGATCTCTCTGAACACCCTTCATGCTCCGTTCCGTTGTATGAAAGCGAGCAAGTACTGACTTTGCATGTTATCCAGAAAGAGGCGAAACGAGCTCAATGCTCCCCCTGTGTTGGGTCTGGCAGATACTGCTCGAATTTCACTAAGGCTTGGCCGTACTTTACTTGCACTTTGATTGCCCGAGAAGCGCACTTTTGGCGCTGCCACGTCTCCCGAGCTACTACAAGCAAGCTCATCAGGGCATTCGTCCTTTTTGTTTCTCTCTTGATTCCTGACGTGTTCCTTTCGTGGTAAATTGGCTCTTGCAGAGCCCCTCCGTCGCCCGGATCCCGCATTGTCGAGATCAGAACGCGGATGAGATTGGCTTCTGGAATGGGGTCGATGCTGAGCAAGGACAGTCCTCTTTTCTGTTTCTTCGGTTGGAGGTGGCTGCGTTTCCATGTCCGAGAGTCTCGTGACCGGTGGAATGCCGGGCTCGTCATTTTCTCCATCCAGAGAGTTACCATCACGGGGAAATATGGTTTTGAGAACGTTTTTGTTTCCCCTTCTCTTGATGTGCCGGTTCTGCGCTCCGACAACGGTTGATGAGCTCTTCCGCTTAATCAACCGCCTGAGCGATGGCTGATCAGAATATGGAGGCTGCATGACGAGAGGCAGGGTGTACTTCAGGACAAGTACTATTCCACCCTGTCATTACGTAATGACAGGCTGGAATAGTGCGGGAAAAGGTAACCAGCAAAATTTGTCAAGTTTCTCGCCGTTCGTGACACAAAAATGCGGTGCGGCGTTTCTCGAGATTTACACGTGTTTTCGATATCGAACATTTCAGGTTCATCTCCCTCGATCCAATACTTTTCATATATCCGCGGCTTCAGTAATGTCCTAATGGATAGTTGTGATGCACCGAATCAGAGCTCGCCGTCTTCTGGAAGGAAAAGACCCCGCCCGCCCCCGAGAAGAGATAGGCGTCGACGCAATAACAGGTTCGACTGGGAAGAGGCGTATGTGGGTGTGTCTGCGGAGGGCCCTTACCACTCTTTTGCTCCAAGTCCTGTGAAGAGGAGGCTGTTTTATAATAGTGATACGGAACCGTCTCATCAGGGTTCATTTGATGAACTCCCAACCCAGGATCCGCATAGAGGATGTGAGGTAAAAGTATCGGAAGACCAATTGACCAAGCATATACATATATCCGATGAGGGTCTGGAAGTTGATTTTCGAGGGGAAGATAGCTTTCTATCTCAGACGTGTAGTGAAACTGAAGATTCCGAAGATTCTTCGGGGATTTTGGCCGCAGAACTACGCGCATCGAGGTATGCACAGGATTACAGCCGGCGCTCGTGGCCAAAGTCTATAAATACTTGGCAGAAGCTCATCGCCATACTGGCGACGTCTGGCACTAACCGGTTGACAGTTGCCCAGTACTCCTTCTTCCGGAACACTGTTATCTGGGTTATTGAGCAGTACGCTCCACACGAGAGCTTGTTGCCGTCATATTCTACAGTACAGATAACTCTGCTTCCCAACCTTCGTGCAACAACTTTCCCACGGTCGGAGAAGCACCTCTTGCCAGTGGATTTGCAGAAGGCTGGTGCGAAGCGCACTACACATGAGGGCAGTATACCAAATGCTGAAGTAGAAGTAATACTTCCAAGCACTTGGGCCGTGCAGGATGTTTCGTTTAAGCCTACATGGGACATCATGCGATCTGGGTGCCTGAGCTACAGCGCTGGTGGTTTGAGTAATCCGGTTTTTTCCAGCGCTTCGAGCGCTTCCATTGTTTGCAATAGAAAGACATTCCTCGGCAAGCCTCATCATGCCGTTTTCTCCCAATCTACTGACGCGGGTCTCGCAGCTTGTTTTCTTTCTCGAGGAGAAACGGTCAGCATTGTTCTTGAAAGTGAACTGGTACGTAAGGATTGGGCTGGAATTGGCACAACAGAGCTGCAAGAGTATGTGCAAAGTATATCGAACACGTGATGCAGCAATTCAGAGTTTCATTTGACGGCTGTTCTAGGGAAAACGAAGCTTTCAACAACAGAAATGATTCTTTCACTGCACTCAGAAAATGGCGTTGATAGAGCAGGAGAAATACTGACCACTCTATCCGTCAGCGAAAGCACTCTTTATGAATGTTTGCTCATTCATAGAGGCGGCGGTTACTGCAGATCAGGCAATATGATTGAGGTCGCATGGGTCCCTAATTTCGCACCCTCGGATTGCAACAGAGAACTCCCCCATGGGAGAGTTCTCTGTTGCAATCCAAGTTGTACGAATGCTTCAGCGTGCACGCTGAAGCATTCGTACAACCAGTGACAGATATTTTTGTCAAAGGTGAGAAACTGAGTCAACAGACAGAGTACAATCTCGACCTAGGTTGCCCTTGCAGAGAGTCCGAGGGACTTTTACTTGAAAACGGTTTGCGTTACTTTGTTTCTAGAGTAATTCTTTATTCCGACGGTTTTTCGCAATACAAAGATGCTCAAAGTTCTGCAGGTGGTGTTTACATGCTACCTCTTAACCTTCTTCCGCAAGACAGGACGTCACGTAAAGCCGTTCGGCTTTTGAGTCTCACACTGCCGGGCGCTAGTACTAGTCGGGCGCTTCAGATTGTATGTGATGACATCGCCGGGTTAGGAACAACCGGGATAGACACATTGGACGGAGATGGAGTCCCTATTAAGGTTTTTGTTCAGGCTGTGGCTTACATTGGTGACTTTCTCGAGATTGCGCACATACCTGATTTATTGGGTCACAACGCAGACTCTGCATGTCATTTATGCTTTTTTCGCAAGCAAAAACTGGATCCATATCGCCCTGCTCATGGATATACGACAGAACGCAATAGTACGGATACATCCAGCTTTAGATCGGAGCCTCGTATGAAAGCTATACGTGATGCGAAAGGCACTGACAAAAATAGGAACCGTCTTCTCAACCATCTAGGCATGGAATCAACGTCTTCTCGTATGACATGTCATAGTCCCCTTCGTATGCTTAACGAAATGCTTAATGATGCCAGATCAAGCCAGCAAGTGCCATTTGCGACGTGTGGGCACCCCATTTTCGAGGCGTCCTTCGATCCTTATCGCTCCGTGCTGGTTGCACCAGACCACCTGCTCTCCAGGAACGCTATCAACATCCTAAACACATGCTTTCTGATGCTCCCTTCAAGGGAAAAAAGATTTCAAATCGATGCCAGAATATGTGACGGGCTTCGGAGGAATTCCTTGATCACGCAGAGAAATGTTCGACGTGAAAAACAAGAAGCTCTATTCGACCACAATCAGTGGTACGTTCTGTACGCTACTTGTTGCTCGATTTGTGTTTGAGGACGAGTGCGCTGCGCTTCCGGAGAACGAAAATAGACAGAAGCACGCGTTGTTGAAAACGGTGCGTGCTTTGACACTGTTTTCAGACCTAGTCGCGACGACCTATTGGTATCCTAAACTGCATGTAGATGGATACAGATCTGTGCAGCGTTTTAATAATGCCGCAGGCATGGCATTCTTATCCGAACAACAGGCTTCTGCACGTCTGTACGTCCAAAGTTGCGATTCACTTTGTGGGATTTCTGAAATTGCGAGGGGTCAGCTCGATAAGCCGAACCTGCACGTGCAGGTTCGGTGATTCTGTACAGAATCATCGAGCTCTACAAACATTCAGTTCCAGCAATGGGGCACACGCATCACTTTTCTGAGCTGGTTTTTGAGTTCGCACATCAGCTTTTGAAGAGAGGCGTGGCGATGTCGAACCATCGCAAACCAAACATTCAAGCAGTGAACATACATTGCCTGACGACTGGGAAGGACGGGTGGCATCCCTGGCAGGATCACGGAAAGGAAATAATGTTGGTGGTATATTTGAATCGCAGCTGAGAACCTGTTGTAGCATAAACTCCCGGTCGGCTGGGGGTTTAGCTATAGTTACGTAGACCTGCGCACGCGAGAAAAACAAGACAAAACAAAGCAATGTAGGAACGAACGCGGGTTAGTGGTAGCGTGGTAGAGCAGGGGAGCGGTTTTAGTGCAATGTGCCTGGCAGGCCGCGAACACAGTCCGACGGTCAAACAAAAAGAAGAAAAACAACAACAGCAACAACCACTGCCGATGGCACGCGCTACGGAGCGTTCGAGACCCCCTTTCCCCTTGTGTGGGCTTGCGACCCACGGTAGCTCAACTCCGACGGGGGGGTTAAGGAAAGATGCCCGGCCCGGAAGGATAATGGTGGTAGAGACTTGTGAAGACTTGAGCGCTCGACGAGTGCAGGTTGGGCTTGTCTACGAGGATGTAACCGCGGTTCGCTGGGTTGTAAGGCCAATGCTCGACGAGCGTCTTCAGCACCTTGGGTATAATTCAAGGTCTTCGACGGGGGCTTGTTCAGCACTACCCGACGGGATCGTAACCGTGTAGCAACGCTACTACCGACGTGTTGCCCGATGGCTAAAAACACCCTCACCAGCGCTATCGCAATCGCGGTAGGTGGTACCAACTCTGTCTTATACAGTAAGACCTTCGACGGAGGCGTCGTTGCAACAGCCTTCCGACGGAACTTGAAACAGTAGCAGCGCTACACAACGTGTTGCCCGATGGCTAAAACACGTACACCGGATCGGTCGCAACCAACTCCAGTGGAACCAACATAATTAAGGGAAATATAGAGGTAGAGGTAGAAAAGAATAGGGAAATAAAGGAAAAAGAAAAGGGAACCCCCGAGCGCAAAGGATAACGTAATCTGTGGTAAAAGGGAGCGTCTTGGGAAAGACGGACTTCGACCAAGGCGATATTCAACTCTGGCAACTCGGGTTACCTTTACTGACTTGGTGGTCAGAGGGCTAAGGTATATATCGCCGCGCCGGAGTCACTACAGTAGCTCGCGGCGCTAGATCCTAGATCTAATCTAGTGTCAGCAAAATTAATGCCAACTAATTAACTAAATAAAATAAAATAATTAAAAATTAAAACTGTGCAGTTATTCACACGTGTGTCCCCCAACCCGGACTACTTTTCATATCCAAATATATTCCTTTCTTTTCACCCCCCTTTTCAGGTGCGTATTGCACTACAGCGGTCGCGATCACAGTACGCGTTAGGGCGGATCGACGCGCTCGACGCCCGAGGGCGGCGCTAGTTGACGTTCTAGCGACGGCAGGCGGAGGCGGATCCAGCTCGCACGCGTGCGTTCGCGCCCGTTCCCCGCGTAGTTCCTAGCTTAGACGCGCGAGTGAAGAGGTTGCGTCAAGAATAAGCGTCGGGTAGCCGGCGGTGAGGTTCTGGCCAAGCCCGTGCTTGCCCGTCCCCTCCGCCGTCGGCTCACAGTGATTTTATATACAAGTTAGTAGTACAGTATAATCTAGTATGATACAGTGTCTACCCCGTGGCTTAAACGGTAAGCCCTTGCGCATCGCTCCACATTGCCCCGCTGTACACGTACACAGCCATCCTCGCGGGCGTACTTACAGGCGGGCGTGTGCGCGCTGTAAAGCTAGTTGCGGGTGTACAGTAGTCACCCCCCGAAGTAAATAATCACCTCTGTGATTATGCTACACCTGTATGGGAGAAAACGTGACTTTAGAAGGGGCGGCGGTATCACTGTCAAAAGGCATGCCAAGCTTGGAAAATGTACTGATCAAGCCTGTTATCCAAAAAATATGCGGTGCACCACCATCTCAAACTGCGAATAGCAAAATGAACTGTATGTGGTGTTTGCACCATCGGAAAAGTACGAGGGAATCTCATGCCGCTCTGGTTGCCCTGGTGGAAAGCCTGATCTTGAATCAGTTCCAAGGGGCACGATGATTGCAATTATATACCGGAGCGAAGCGGAAAAAACAAGTTTTAAGCAGAGTAAATCATTCCATCAGGTCGCCATCTCACGACTGTGTTCAAAAGGGTGATGCCGTGCAAGCTATTGTTCATCGTCAAACGACCAATTTGGAGTTTCCGCACCAACCATCTACTGAAGAGATGAGACAAAGCCCTGATAAGTATGAGATGTGTGTTTTCGCAGTTGATGAGCTGCTGCAGTGGACACATTTTTCATGTGACAGAATCGCCCACGAGAGCGGGCCATTTGCTTTTGCTCGAAAATGTACCAGATATGGCGACAGTACTCTAAAAGTGGCCCGCTACTCGCCGTTGGTACTGCTAAAACTCAGTGAATCTGTGAGAAAAGTAGGGTTAGTTCATGCTTGTAAAGCTGTGTGTAACGGTAGATCATATGAGATACGCGATATTGAAGGATACGTGGAACACGATGAGGATCTGCTTTCCGGAGGCCGATTATATTATGCAACGAAAGAGAGCGGTTACCCCCCGCGAATGGGATAAGCCGGAGTGCGCGGGTATGTATTGTGGCTGAAATGCGGAGCAATGCTATTTTCTGGAGAATGCGAAAGCAACCTGCTGCATGCGTTTCACTCGTCCATTTTTCGGCATCCTTGGATTCTTACATATGTATGTGTCCCTATTCATCCTTAAGGCTACAAGTTTGACTTAATGCCCTTACTTCTGATGAAGATGGTGGGGACACTGCAATACTTCACGGTATTGTTCTCATTGTAAATTGCACTGATTGCGTCCCTAGAGAGATTCTATGCTTCTCTTCAACATGTCTTGTGTTATGGGTTTCTGAAATTCAGATGCTACTTTCTTGTTGCGTACGACCAGAGCAGGCCAAACCATCTCCAAGGTACCCAGGACGTCGTCGCTTTGCTGCAGTGACTTCGAAAATGTTCGACCTTTAGATTTGGAGAGAGGAGCCCAGCTCAATGTAAAACGTGCGTGTGTGGTCTGCTGTGTATGGTTCTTTTTCACCAATCATTCCCAAACGTGGTTCTCTTATGGCATCCATAATGTGCATATTCTTCTTGCAAAGCCTGTTTACGTATCTACAGTTCCGTGTATCGAAATGCCTCGTCTCCCTCCAAAGCAACTCACAAGTCTCATTGGGAAGTGAGTGGTGCAGGCAATAAGTCTGAATGCACAATCTTCCCGCAGTTGTGCTGGGTCAGGTGCGTTCATTTTTCTACCCTTTAAAAGAAGAGAAAGTAGATCGGAGTACCCCGAAATGCCAGTACATGATGCCAATTCATACAGAGTGTTAAAACCACCCGTGCATGTTCCAAACTTTACAGTTGTGATTGCGTTTCTACGAAAGCCGGTTGGAACACTGCATTAATACACCTCGATCTGATTACTCTGGCAATCCGCTTAAAATCTTCTAGGCTACAGTCCGCTTCCGCCTTGATTAAAGAAGTGTAACACATTCCAACAAAACGTCCCTTTCCGTGATGTACATCAGATATAGCTGAGCGAGTACGTGGGAAAACGATAGGCTTGTGAGAGCTAACAACAATTCTGTGTCTTAAAAAACTGAAGATTCGATCAGAAACCTTGTCGATCTCACTCCATGAGCCTACAATACGAGAGCACATTGCACCCTGATCTCCCACAATCCTCTGAAGCTCCTCAATCTTGACCTCTAAAGTTCTATTTTTTTTCCTATGCTTCGCCCTTCTCTGGATCAATTGATAGAACCATCGATCTCATTCTCCTGCCCGATTATTTCATCTGTCCTGTGCATGGCTTGTACTCCGAAATAGATGACTGATTTGAAAACGTCTGAACGGAATCGGCTTCAGCATTATTTCCTGATTCCAAAAAGCCGATGGACACATCCGCCACGGCTGCGTCACCGATTCGTTTCGCCCACTGCCCTCGTGGCACAAAAAAAATCCCATGAGTCGAGCGTCCATGAAAGCAGCTTCCATCCCATATGCTTGCTCATAGTGAACACCTGCTCTTGTAACACCCCCATTCAAATCGACCTTCTTCAGGACAGCCTTCCACCAGACCTCTTTTTCGACAGTTTTTTTCGTTTTCGACCATCCCGCCGAGGCATCTCGAGGGTCCAAAGTACCTCAATTGCATCTCCCTCCCGTACAGTTTCCATATGCGGCGGACGGATGAACCGACTTCAATGGGCGGTATTTTGAATGCGGATTCTGAGCAGAGGGAGGGCACAAGCTGCTGCTTGCCAACGGCACCAATTGACATTTTCGGAATCTGGTGATTTGGGACATTCAATCATTGCTCATCCTTCAATAGTTACCAATAATAATCATTTAGCGGCAATATGCGTATTTCTTCAAAAGGGCGATCACAACCCAATCGTCATGTAATACCCTACATGCGTATCTGAAAGCACCACGGCGGTGCATCGGGCCTTCACGATTGAAATCCCATTTTTGTAGGACTGAAGAGAACGCATCTCCCTCAGATCGCCTTTTTCATATCAACCTCTCCCAACTCTGACGAACCCATGCGGTTTCTCGGTAGCACGAACCTCTCCCCCAACCCGCCTTCCATTAAAATTACAAGTTTAGCAAGAAAGAGAGCTTCTCACAGACCCAAGGAGCATATCAACCTCTCGTATAGCCTGAACGCGTGCCTCTTCGAGTATAGCCTGCTCGAAAAGAACCGCGACTTCGAGGTCCACACACATGGTGGACGCAACCGGGAAGTGATTGGCTATAGCCAATCACTTTTTTTGTTCCCGATTCATCACGCCGTATACGGCGTGATGAATTGGGAACTTTCGTGGCCGTATTTTGGTGGTTGAGGTATTGGGAATGCAATCTAGGGAAATGAGAAGGGTTGTGAGGTGGTGTGTGTTGCATGAATTGGGAAGAAATGGCGAAGTAAGTAGACGTTTTTGCGACAGTTCCACAGTTCCTGATCGGTAAGGCAGCAAGCAAGCGAGGAGAATTTTATCCAAGACGTTAGAGGGAGCATAATGTAAGTTCAATCATGTTTCGAAAGCGGCTTGAGACGATAAGAAATCTAACCATCGGCTTCGAACGCATGATATTATTTAAGGACGGGAACCGTATTGCTGCTAATTGGCTATGTCTCGAGATCAATAGTGGTCGTCTCCTTGTCTCATTGTGATGAGATTTAATATTAGTGTAGCTTGCGGAAAATAAGAAAGTCGGACAGAAGTGAGGTAACCCTTTTTGAGGGAGGGGATGACGATGATTTCAGGATCGTTCTTTCGGTTGGAACTGAGAAGAATACGGAAGAGAAAGTGGTGGAAAGATGCGGATCAGCTGTGGATGATCTTACAACTTGGGGTCAGTTGTCGTTTAGCGCAACTAGGGCGCTCGTTTCATCGACACGATATATGATTTATTCATGCCGACGCGAGGATCACAGCAGGGTGTTCGTAGATGTGGTGCAACGGTCGTCGTCCATGGAAGACTCGTCAAGTGCAATGCGGTTGCAAAAAGGGGAACGGAACGCCGCCTGAGAACATCAATCAAGCAGTATCGCTTGAAGACCCCTGTGCTGCGCTCGACGGTTTGAATTTGCGGAACGGGAGGTGAATGAGCGGTAGTTAATTTCCGGAGGAAAATCGTGCTGTGGTTGTGGTTAGCGGAGGAGAGATCGGGGAGGGTGGGACTGATATTGCTGCATACCAGGGATGATGAAAGGATGATGTGTTCAAGAAATGGTAGGCAGAGTTCAGAACAAGTTTCCATTTTGAAGAGAACCTAGAACAACGTAACAGTGCTCTGAAAACCGAACTTTTACAGATATAACTCTATTAATAAATACGAACTCATATTAAATGGTGGGATTAGGATTGGTGTTACCAATGCCCAGCCTCAACTAATATTTCGTAAGCAATAGTACGATATGTCGTTCCAGTGGATTATAGTTGCGCAATACTAGATGATTATATTTGTGGTCATACCAAGTGTTAAGCGATATCCCAAGAAAACCACATGAATGTAATAATTTCTCTTTCTATCTGGAACTCGGTGCTTTTTTGACCGGCCTGGTACATTTGGACAATGAATGATCTTGATAAGAGACGGCTCACTCAAAAAGAGTGCAAAAAGTGCTGGCATCAGAATAATGTTTTCAGTCAATATCAGCATGTTATCGCGCAGTTGTGTTTATAATTAGAAAACCCAAATTCAGTGTGTTTCTACTGTACTATCTGAGCTTTCCTACGCAGTACGTGTCAAGATTCCGTTTCGGATACAGTAATGTCACAATAGCGCACCAAGCAGCGCGAAAACAGCAATGGCTGTTCTTGATCTCCCAATTACAACAGCATTCTTCGAAAAAATAAGATGTCAAAATGAGAGTTGTCACGTGCTACATCATTAATAATTGAACACAATATAGCGCAGTTTACATCATTAAATTAAACATAATTACTACAGAATGACTTTGTCGGTACTGGATCGTTACCCAGTACCGCGCCAGGGGCGTCGAGGGGTCGAACCGCTCGCGCGTGCCCGCGTCCTCCCCGTCCCGCTCTACCAAGCTACCCGGGCCCGGTGCCCGGTGCCGTTAGCTGGTGTCCCGCTTCACCCCCGTCTTCCCGATCGAAAAGGGTCTCGGTTGAACTGCGCATACACCCCTATCGCTGGGGGTGTTTATGCTACATGCACATCTGCAGAATTTCACCGTGAGTCATGCTCTGACGGCAAAGGTGCCCAAACCGCGCTACGGAGGCGCTTTCAAAGGCGCCATGGTCGACTGTCGACCATGGCGCCTTTGAAAGCGCCTCACTGGGTGTGCGCGCGGCAGCAGTGGAGGTCAGGCTGAATACTTGGCCTACTGCGAACACACAGGCCGTAACCCAAATATCGATCCAACTCGCGCTGCGCGATGCCACTTCGGAATCGGGTCGGAAAAATCGCAAGGTACCGCACAAATGGCATTTCATGTCAGTGATCTCTGGCTGTCATTCGACATTCACGTCGTTTCAGCAGACGTTCCTATCCTGCTTTAGATCGACGACATGGATCTTTTAGGCCTGTACCTCAACGACCTGGACGACAGGCTCATTCACCCAGCATCCGGCCAACACGCAGTAGTCGTCCGCTGACATGGGCACCCGTTTGTTCTCTGGGACCCACACGTGTCGTGTATGCTCACTGACGTCGAACTACGACATCTCCATCGACAATTCGGACACCCGTCCACCGACAAGCTGATGAAGCTCCTCGAGAAGTCTGATATCAATACCATCGACACCGACACCCACCGCGCACTTTCGGAGATCGAACGCTCATGCGGCCCCTGCCATACCTCTGCCCAGAAGCCCCGCCGGTTCAAATTCACCCTCAGGATGACAAAGATTTCAAACACACTGTGTACACCGATGTATTCTTCATTGACAAAGCCGATACTTCATGCCGTCGATGAAGCCACTCACTTCCAATCCGCCCGCTGGTTACCATCTATGTCTGCCGAGACGCTATAGAACGACCTTCGCATGTGCTGAATCGACGTGTATCTAGGCCCGCCTGATGTGATAGCACATGACGCTGGCAAGAACTTCATGGCCTCCGCCTTCCAGGCCAATGCCGACATGCTCCACATCCGGACAAAGTCCATCCCCGTCGAGTCCGCGAACTCAATGACAATAGTCGAGCGGTACCACTCGCCACTCCGGCGATCATTCAATATCATTCGCCAAGAGACTCCAGACCTAGACCAGCATGCAGCTCTGCAAATGGCCGTCAAAGCCGTCAACGACTCTGTCGGCACGAACGGCCTCGTGCCGACTCTGCTCGTCTTCGGCGCCCTGCCCCGTCTCGGTTTACCGACCGACAAGCCGACTCCGTCAACGTACCAACGCGCAATTGCACTGCGCAAAGCAACGACAGCCATGTCCCGACACTTTGCCTCCCGACCAGTCCGCGACGCGATGAGGGCAAGAAACGGGCCGGTAGTCACCGACATCCACAACACTCCCATCTGTGCACACGTACTTGTGTATCGCCCATACAAGGACAAATGGGAGGGTCCACACTCGCTACTGGACGTCAGCGGTGAGGAAGTCACGGTCCTGCTGCCGTCGGAGCCGACCAAGTTTCGCAGTACTGTTGTGAAACCATTTCCTACTGCACCGAACGCGCAGGAACAAAACCCAACACCGTCGGATAATCCAAGTATGGATACCTCAGCAAACAGTACAACTGTCCAGGATACTCACGTCCACACCGACCAAATAGAGATACCAGACGCCGCCCTTATATTCACGCACCATGCGCAGCAGCAATCTTCAGACAACACTCGCTTCGCATAGTCACGTACCATGGAATTCAACGGCCTCGTCGAACGATGCGTATTAAATCTCGTACCCGCCTCCGACACGGAGGGCCACCGCATCTACGGAGCACGCTTCTGCGACCATGCCAAGAACGAAGGCAAGCCAACCGCGTACGAAAAATCTCGTCTCGTCGTGCAAGCATACAACGACAAGAATCACGGCCTCCTGACCCACGCACCGACTGTGCAGCGCTCCTCAGAGGAGCGCTGCACAGTGGATGTTGAGAGTCTAAGCGCCTGCTGCTGGCACTCTGTTCCATGGACTCAGACCTGCAGTTCTTCACCCGAGATATCTCCCAGGCCTACGTACAATCAGAGACTCGAACCCAACGCGCGATCTTCGTGCGACCACCCTCAATCCTCAATCTCCCCCCTGGCACGCTCCTACGCGTCGATCGCCCGCTCTACGACATCCCGGAAGCCGGAATCCATTGGTTTCGCACCTATCACGCGCATCACCGCGATAAGCTGCACCTCACCCCGTCACTTCATGACCCATGCTTCCTGTATACCCCATGTGGTATTTCTGGCGATCACCAGTCCGCCAAAGTAGCCCGAGGGTTTACCTGCCTACAAACCGACGACACAGCAACCGCCGGAAACCCCGCCTACGTCAAGCTCGAAGCCTCCTCATCTACACGTTTTGATGGCAAGAAACCGCAAATGTTGAGAGAAGGCGGCACAGTTTCCTTCAACGGCGACGAAATAAGCTTGCGCGACGGCATCTACACGCTTGCGCAACCATACCACCTACAAAAGCTGGAAAGTATCACAGAAGATACTGTGGACATGTCCGAATTCGTCGCCCAACGCGCCCGCGGCGCTTACGTCGCAGCAGTGTGCCGCCCCGACCTAGCCTTCGCATTCGCGTACTGTTCCCACCTCGTCAACCCTGATACGAACGCAGCCAAGTCGCTGAACAAGGCCATCCTTCGTGCAAAACAAGAAGTTCCGTTCGGCTTGACGTTCGTCAAGATTGACATTCCTTCGGCAAGATTGGCCGTCTTCGCAGACGCAAGCTGGAAATCCGGACCTGAAATCCTAACTGGGATACGTGATGGCGATGATGGACGACGAAGGAAACGCCAACGTCGTACACTACACCAGCGTGAAGTCCAAACGGGTTACCCGAAGCGTGCTCGCAGCAGAACTGTTCGCGGCCGTGCACGCCTTCGATTACGCGAGCACCTTGCGCACGGCGTTGAACAAGATGTTCGGTAGGACCATCCCTCTGGTCCTGTACACCGACTCCAAGTCGGTGTACGACAGCCTCGTCGGAATGAACGCCACTACGGAGAAACGGCTGCTGATCGACCTGTGCATGCGGCGTCAATCATACGAAATACGAGAGCTGAGCGAAGTACTGTGGATACCGTCTGCAGAAAACCCGGCTGACGCCATGACGAAGGAAAACGCGTCTGGCGCGCTGATGTCGCTCATGCGAACGTACCGCATTCGGCTCTCGCCCAAGTCTTGGGTGGAACGCCCGGTGTTCAAGCTCGCGTCCAGCAAGACCGACCCCACCGCAGACTCTGCCGATCACAGAGAGCCCTGAGTGTCGTCTCAACCACCGGTGTGCGACTGTCTGTTCAATCATTGCTGAGCGATACAGCGACAGCGCTGACAGTAGCGCGGTAGTCTGCCCTCCAGGGCCCGTCGGCGCCAAGTAGCGGTAGTATAAGGCAGCACCCCAAGCACCTGCTCTCGAGAGAAAAAGAGAATCTTTAAGCACAAAACAGATAGAGTAAAGAAACTTGTCAAAAAACGCATTGGTCCGGGGCGGAGCCCAATCCGGATACCGGTCATTCGACAGATAGGAATGAAAGGGGGTAATACGCCTATACCCTGTTTCATTCCTATCGGACTGGTCCAGATACATATTTCTGTATCCAGATACATATTGCATTATGTATCTGGATAATATGTACAGTATCTGGTTATGTAAAAAATTTACATATACACAGCACCGATAGATAGGGGTGCTCTAAAAAAAGCCACAACTCGGAGGCCAAGTCTCATTTCAGACAACCCTACGTCTCGGGGTGTCTATCCCTTCATAAGAAGTGATGTACAGCACGCCTTGTTGAAGGCATACCCTGCATCAGGTTTAGAGATGGCGTCGCACCTTGGGCTCTAATTCAAACAAGTGCGCATCAGCTGGTCGTCAGCTGTGAAGAAAAGGATATATGGCCATAGCTTGAGCTTGTCTCCGAAGAGCATGTATGCTGAACAATACAATTTCCTATGGAACGACCACTGCATACAACAATGGGGACAGTAAGCCTTGCGCATTGATCATGTCAGAGAGGGAAGCAAAAACTAAAATTACACAAACATCCCAAGCTGCCTACGGAGATGCCATCTCAGAACTGGATTAGGGCTTGTGGTTCATTTGAGGACTTCCATGAGTCACCGGCTAGCTTCATCATCCCTCTGTTGCATACCGTTTTGGCTGTCCCCAAGGGACCTGTCGAAGACATTGCGCAGGAGAGTCTACATTTACAACGACGAAATAATAGTACAGATATGTCAGGAAAACTTAAAACTGAAACTCTTTGCTTTATGTACATCACGAGTTGAAATGAAATTGATTGGCGTTCTCGACTTCAGGCTGTGAAAAGGGAAATTGCCGTTTTAAGGCAGAGCCTGCTGCTGGTGGCACATCCGCCATACCCGGTCCCACAGCTCTGGCGACGCTCAGATGTGTTGGTCGCTTTTGATGCGGGGATTCGACTTGCATAGCATCGGGCTTGCATGTGGGGTGCATATCGTCTTCTTCCGTTATCTTTTTTTCCTTCCCAGTGTCAACATCTCCAGCCACAAGCTTTCGTAACAGTGATTTCCAGGCATCCACACGACCAGGGCCAAACGCAGGAAAGTCCCGTATCTTGTGGCCATCGAACCATGCGGTTGCGAGTGGTATCTCATCCCCAACACCAGAACCTGTCGGCCATACTTTTGCCTTTAATGTATGGCCATTTGTCGGGGCATACACAATGACCGTGAAACATTGTCGATCGACGTCGAAAAATTCTTCCTGTCCAGCTCGCGCCTCCGTTTCAAGAGCATCCAGCAGGCGACCGCAAAGAAGAAGACTCAAAACGGAAAGAATCTCTGGTCCGACAGGACACACGTACGAACGAGGTATGTCGTCCAGCGCGTAAGGAGGCAGATTCGGGCTGTTAGGATTAGAGTTAGGGTTTGATGCCTGGTGTGACGACGGAGGGGGAACCGCCGCGACCATTCGTCCTCTCGCGCCGGGGTCATCGGGGGCCGGAATGACGACGCCAAATGCGGGGAGGATGCGAACGTGTGCGTTATGCGCGTCAATGCCGCTGTTATTCATCCTGGAAATGGGCTCCACTGTGATTAAGGCACGGTCCGGACCGTCTCCGTCCGGGCTTGCCGAAAAGACGCGAACGCGAGACTCCTCGACGCGTGAAGTGCCTCTGGTCCACTCCAATCGAACGCGAAGCATATTGACAGGTCGAGGATCTTTTCAGTTTCTTGCATGACGCCGCGAATGATGGCAGCGTCAATCACGCGTTCCATAATGGTGTGAGGGGGATAGGAAAATACGGTGATGGTTTGAGAAAGGCATGAGCGGATGGCGATGATTTGCAACAGGCTCGCTGTTTGCATATCTCCAAAATCATCGAGTACCGGGGAGTGGGGGTCTGTGTTGGTGTCTAGGGAGGGCGCTGTGCCGCCCAGGCGGGTCTTCTCGATTCGCAAAAAATCGCGAGGGCCACTTTGTAAGCACATAGTATTAGTTGTGCGCTCCGTGAGCAACGGTAGGGAGGGGGCCTCTTTCGCCATTTGGTCAAATGTCCTTCTTCGAAAAGCGGAAACTCTTGCGAGGCGTACGCGACGGATCACAGCTCGAATAGACTGATCATCCGCTGAGCGCTCATTCTCCTGGACGACAGGGGCAGGGGTGACGGGGCGCTCCTCGTCCAGACCACTGACGGCAAACTTGAGATAGGTCGCGGCAGGAAACTCAACACGAAGCACTGGAGCAACCTTGTCCTCTTCCACAGGAAGGGGGCCGGGCGGGTTTCGAAGTTGGGTTGAGGAGGGAGATTGGAGATCTGGTGGGCGCAGGACGGGAACGTAGTCTCCATCACCGACGTCGATTAGAGGGGTACTGTTAGAACGGCGTCTGACGCCATTGCAGAGTTTCCTTAGCGACAGAAAGGCTTCGCAAAACGCATTATCCTTTTCGATCCACTTCTCCAAGGCGTTAACCCTATCGAGCAGAAAGTCTGCACTTCGATTTGCAAGCCTCTTCTTGGCTTCCATCATACCGTGGCCCTCGCGTTCAGCGACAGTGGCTGCCTTGCGCGCGACCTTCGGCACGGTTCTCTTCAGTTCGAGCAGAGGCGTCTGCGCTCTAAGTGCTTCGATGGCAGCGAGAAACTGACGGAGCTCGTAGATGGAGCCGTCGACGGAAACAAAAGCTTTTTGGGCCCATTGCGCTTGTGTGTCGTGCGAGTCTGTGGCATTGGTCTCTGCGGATGCGGAAGCAGGGGCGCCCGAGGCGAGGGAGCGGTACACGAAAGCGGAGGCGGCGGCGGAGGTGCGGTCGAAGTGGCTGTCGGAGGCCGGGAGATATGTACCGTCGGAGAAGACCTGGTGGACGGGGGGTTTCCCGTCCGCTCCCGCTTCGACGGAGACTTGGAGTCCCAGGCGGCGCCGCTTTTGGGGGGTGGTGGGAGTGGGCGTGGTGGGGGCGGTAGGGGTAGTGGACATGGCGCAATGAAGCGGTGAAGGGTGAATGGCTAATGGTAAAGGGTAAAGGGTAAAGGGTGAAGGGCGAAGGGCGAAGGGCGAAGGGCGAAGGGCGAAGGGCGAAGGGCGAATGGTCAATGGTGAAGGGTGAAGGTGGGGGGGCCGAGTGGCATTGGAACAAAGAGGATTCAGAAGAGGAGGGAAGAGAAGAGGCTGAAAGGCGAAAGAGACAGAAAGTGGTATTTTGTGACGTGTGAGGGCGGAAGAGGAGACTTGAAAACGGCCGCGTTTTTTGATCCTACAGAAATTACTTTTCTGAAAATTAAGTTGCGCGTCGTCAGGCCGCTCCTCATCTTGGGATCAAATCTCCTCTCCCATGTGACATTTGTTTCTTCTTCCCCCTCCAACTCACAGTTATCTTCCTTGCGCTTTTCGGCTTCGTTTATTCCTGCCATCTGCAATTATGACTGCCTTCCTTCCGGCCCCTGCCCTCCTCTCACCCCCCCGTCGGTCACGTTACTTTTACACCCCATTATCTTGTGCAAAAACGGCTCCCCAGCCGTCCCAGTCTTCCCAAACTTCCCAGCCATCCCCCGTCGCCTCTCCCTCTCTCGCTGACACCCCCATCAACACCTTTTGCGGGTTCGCCGCCCTCGTCGGCCCTTCTAACTCTGGGAAATCTACGCTCCTCAACCGTCTTCTTGGCCAAAAGCTCGCCATTGTTACCCCAAAAGTGCAGACCACGCGCTGCCGCATCGCCGGCCTCGCTACGTCCGACGCTACCCAAGTCGTTTATCTTGACACCCCAGGAATTTTCCCAGCCTCTTCACGTTTGGCCCGCGCTATGGTCAAGTCCGCCTGGAAGTCCGCCGCCTCTGCAGACGCCATCGCCATCGTCTTGGACGTTGCAGTCATGTTTCATGAAGGCCGCCGCCAGGACATTCGCAAGCTCGTCGTGCCGAAGGATACAGAGACTGTTATGGCCCGCGTAGCGGAGAAGAGGATTAAGGGACATCAAGCAGAGATTAAGTTGTGTGCCAATAAGATTGACGCCGTGCCGGAGGAGGAACGCCCGTTCGTTGAGGAGAGAATGCACGCTGTCATGGAGAAGACGGGGTTGGAAGAGGCAGGTGCACAACTGCATATGATGTCGGCCCGATATGGCAACGGTGTGGATGAGTTTGCGACTTGGGTGAAGGAGAGAATGCCGATGGGACCGTGGTTGTATCCAGAGGATGACTTGACGGATATGCCATCGAGATTGCTTGCGGCAGAGGTGTCGAGGGAGAAGGCCTTTATGGTATTGAAACAAGAGCTGCCGTATGAGATTGCTATCGAGACGACCAGTTATAAAGACTTGGCGGATGGATCGATTCGCATTACGCAAGATGTGCTTGTTGCCAGGAAGAGCCAGAAGATGATTGTCACAGGCAGAGGGGGTGCGGTCATTAAGGAGATCAGTATGAGGGCGAGACACGAACTCGCAGAGGTGCTTGGGAGCACCGTCCATTTGATCTTGACAGTCAAAGTGAGGGGGAAATGGAAGGAGGACAGGAGGCAGTACGAACAATGGGGACTGGATTTCAATGCATGATGCGGTTGTGGAGAACGACATGTCCGATTACAGTCCTTCCTGAGACCGGGCAGATAGTAAGTAGGCTTGAGCATTTTTGTTTACATAGATGATACTTTTGGTGAGCGCGAAAGTTCTCTGCACCCGCAGTTTATTCTTTACTTTTATCGCGTGGGGTCGCCATCGTTTATGCGACGACCATGATCTCTTACTTCTCAGGCATTGGGATGCTAAATATGTTTCCTCTGTACCTGGAAACCCGACGCAAATTTGACATTTAATTTGCGAGCTCAGATGTGCTCCACCCCTTCAAGCAACCACGAACGCACGGAGAGACGCATAATAGGATAGGATTACTCACAGTCATGGCTTTCTGGAATATCCTTGAGAGTGAGCCGTGTCTTTCTGCGGCTTTTCTTACTGCCCCACAGTTCCCCCAATCTGCTTTCATTCCAGATGTGCCCCATCATTCGCTCTGCCCGGCGACTGCAACATCCAGCCGGAACAACGGTGCAACTTTCCTTTCTCCACGGATGAGATGGCTCTGCTGTGCCTCCTCTGCCAACAAACGCCGCGCCGTTCTAGGAATCGACGTAGGCACTTCAGCGACAAAAGCGGCGCTTTGCTTCATCGATCAGAACGGAAGGCTCGGCCCAATATCTCGCGTTGCTCATGAAACACTCTCCTACGGCAACCAGCAGGTCACACAGCGAGTGAGTGATTGGTTCGGAGCAGCCCTGCGGACGGGCAGGGAGGCGCTCGCCAACGCCCAGGAAGACGAACACATCGTCGCCATTTCTGTCACAGGTACGAGCGCGGCCAGATTTCTGTGCACATTGCTAGCAGGGCGCGAGCCTCTAACGGTACGCTTCCATGGTGATCTTGTGTGCTTACGGCTCCTCAGGACAGATGCAGGACTTGATCGCCGTAGGTCCTTCCCCTCCTGCTCTTCTTCGGACAGAAGCTGTTCTCTACTCTGACGCACGCGCACAGGCCGCGGCCGCCTCTCTTTCGGCACAGCTTGGCGAGCGGGTCGACGCAACGGGCATCCTCCCTAAGCTCACGCTGCTCCCCCCACCCACACAGCAAGCTATGGCCTCGTACAAACTGCTACTGGGCGCTGCGGACTATGTTGTGCATAAGTTTTGTAAGGAAAAACCGACGGTGACTGACGCGACGACCGTCTCCACGACAGGGCTGACGCGTGGGGCGCATCGCGAGTATGATAGCGAGATGCTGCGCCTGGCCGGTCTAGGGCACTTCGAGACGTTGCTACCGGACATATTGGCGCGGCCGCAAGTGGTGGGACGCGTGAGTAAGTTGGTAGCAGAGGAGTTGGGGAGAGGGGAGATGGAGGGGATTCCGGTGGTGCACGCGGGAGGCGACGCGTTTAGCGCGACGGTTGGGGCAGGGAGAGAGGGGCGTGGGGGGGGGTTGTATGTGTATTGTGGGAGCAGCGGGTGGGTGGGAGGGAGCGTGGAGCGGAAGGGGTTGAAGGAGGTCGAGGACGGGGTGTTCAGGCTTGGACACGCGGGTGATGAGAGGTTAGAGGTGAGGGTGGGGAGCGTGGGAGCAGCAGGGGTGAACGTGAGCTTTGCGGGGGCAACGCTGCTGGGGGGAGTAGACGCGGGGGAGGTATGCCGACTGGCGAGGGGGGCTGCAGTGGGGGCGGGGGGGCTGAGTTATGTCCCATACTTGGAGGGGAGAAGGTGTCCGAGGCCCAGCGTGGGGATGAGGGGGGGCTTGGTGGGGATGACGGGCGGGGTGGGACGGGAGGAAGTGGCGCGAGCAGTGGTGGAGGGAGTTGTGTTCGCGCTGGCGGAGGCGGGGGGCGGTGGTGCGGGAAGGGGCGTGCGCATGGTTGGGGGAGGTGTCGAGTGTGAGGTGCTTGTGAGGGGAATTGCAGCTTTGGTTGGTGGGGGGGAAGTGGAGGTCGGAAGCGAGGCGAAGGGTGTAGGGATTGTGGGAGCCGGGCGAACGGCAAAGGAGGTTGTCGATGGGGAGGCGGGAGAGGAGTGGTGGAGTACGGAGAAAGTCGTGCGGGTTGGCGAGGAAGAGATGGGAAGGTGGGTCGAGGCGTTTGCGCAGTGGAGGAGGTCTGTGCAGGTGATGGAGGGACTCCTGTGACAGGCCGGCACTAGCACTGCTGTCCGCAAAGCATGAATTCGAAGCGTGCTCGGTTGCATTCTAGCCATGCATTGATTTTTCTATTTCTTCGAAACCCTTTCATCTCCGACCCTGCTGCTCCGCTTCCACTTGAACATCTCCCTTCGACATGCTCCAACTACGAGTTTGCCTCGCCGCGACGGAGACTTCACTCCCCGTCGCTGTACCCGACGCCGCCACTGTCGCCGACTTACGCGCCGCTATTTTTGCCGCCGCGCCCGCGCGGCTAGACCCAGCGAAGCACCGTCTGCGTCTCATCGCCGCGGGGAAGCTGTTACATCCCGCGGCGACGCTGGCGAGTGCCTCCGTGCATGACGGCGACTTCATCCACTGCGCCGTGTCGGAACTGGACGCCGCGCACGCCCCCGACCCCAAGACTGACCATGCCGACGCCGCGTCGCAGCACGGACCGCGCCCGATTCTCGTCACCGAGGACGCCACAGGCGAGACTCGCATCCTGCTACCGGCCGCCACGCAGACTATTGCCACCCTGCGCGCTGCGGGGCTGTCGGACGAGCAAATCATCGCCGTGCGCTTTTCCTTCTTGCTTGACGAGGAGGAGGAGGCCGGCGGGGAGCCCCTGCGGCTCGACTTGGACGAGCTTGAGGCGAATGAGCGCCTCGCCCTTGCGGCGCAGAATCCGGGTGGGGTGCAGATGGAAATGCCGGAAGCGGAAGATGGCGCGTGGACAGACTATTTGTTCGGGTTCACGTTAGGGGCTCTGTTGGGACTAATCATGCTCATTTTGTCGCTCGATCGCAGCATTGCGCTGAGCAGGAGATGGAAGAGGGGGATTGCTATGGGGGCATTGTTGAACGTTGTGTTTGGAGTGGCGCTGCTGGTTAACGACGGTAGCCCACGGTGAGCGGGCGGGCGGTCGGGGAAGAGATTGCGCCGCACCTCGACACGTCACTGCGTTTCTTGCTTTTACCGTTTTTGCTAATCCTCTCCCATTTTCGTCCTTCCGTAGCTATTGGCTGCTACTCTCCACGTCGGTGAGTGAAACCTGGATTGGTGTTTTACGACGCAGAGTTCTACTGTATTATTCGCTAACTTGTCCGTCAAGAAAAGATAGAACAGGAGACGCTTTTGCTTCTTTCTGTTTCGAATACAGCATTATGCAAGTGATAAGCATCACTTCAACTGAAACTTACACAGGCAAACAGAAATCCACTCTTCAGCAGTCTTACCTTCTACCTGTCGAACGCTATTTTGATTTCACGCGTAGTGTTCGTTCGTGATAATAAATTAAACCTGGAATCCCGAAGTTTTAATTGCTGCGCCTGAATCCTGAAGACGACAGAGGCGCAACAAATACCAACGCATTGGCAAGACTGAGTTGCTAGCCGTACGAAGCCCTTTCTACTGCCTGACCCACAAGGCTCTCTCTTTGCATCCTATGCAACGACTTCCGCAGCAGCCATGTTTCTAGCAGCGTCACAAAACACACCGACAGCGTCCTCCGGCGTCTCCTTGATGACCCCGTGGCCCAAGTTCAAAATAAGCGGCCCATCGGCTTGCGAAACCGTGTCGCGCACGGCTTTTCGAATCGCGTCCTCGCTCCCCGTCGCCAAAATGCTAGGATCCACATTGCCCTGTAATACGACGTCCTTACCCAGTCTCCTCCGCGCGTCACTCATGCTCACCGACCAGTCAATACCGACAACATCTACGACATGCCCGAGTTGATCCTGGATCATCTCCAGCTTCCCGCCAGCACCGTTGGCAAAGAAAATGAGTGGGATCTTCGGACATTGCGCCTTGAAGGACTCTGCAGCCTTACGGGCAGCGGGGAGAGCGTAGGTGGAGTACTGATCAGGGCTGAGATGGTGTGCCCACGAGTCGAAAAACTGTATCACCTGGGCGCCTTGACGCACCTGGAAGACGGCATAATCGGCTACGACGGAGCCTAGCTTATCAAGGACGGTAGACAAGACTTGCTCTTCTTCTGTGGAAGAATACATGAGCCGCTTGGTGGCGACGATGTTCTTGGCAGCGGCTCCCTCGATGGCGTAGGCTGCCAACGTAAACGGGGCTCCAACAAATCCAACAAGGGCAGCTGGTTCTGACGCAAGCTCGTCCCGTAATCTTTTCAGAAGCTCGGCAACGAAAGGGAGGGAGGACGCGGGATCGAAAGAGGCGGAGGCGAAGCGACGCGCTTGGTCTATGGTGCGAATCGGGTCGGGGATTCGGGGACCTTTGCCGGACACAATGTCAAAATCGATGCCGAGAGCTGGAAGAGGGGTGAGGATGTCGGAAAACATGATTACGGCGTCGGTAGCGAACGCGCGATACGGCTGCATGGATAGCTCAAACGCAATGTCGGGGGTCTCAGAGCGATGGCGAAACGGGTGATGGTCGGAGAAGGCACGGAAATCAGCCATATAGCGGCCGGCCTGACGCATGAGCCACACTGGGGGACGGGGGACTGGTTCGCCACGAGCGGCGCGGACAAGAAGTGGCGTAGCACCATTGCTGGAAGACGCGGTTGTGCCAGCCGTAGCCACGGGACATTGCCGAGCGAGACGTCGATGCGTACATGCGGCGGAAGGGCGGGATTGGGAAAGCGGGAGAGCGGCAACAAAAGCAGGAAGCGGAGGCATGGTGAGGGGGAGGGAGAGGCTGCCGTGTGTTGGAGACGGGAATGGTGGGAGGGGTAGGTGCACGCGGGGAGATGAAGACGCGTGTCTGGGAGGTTCGAGCAAAGGAATCATGAAAATGGGAAAATTCTTTCATTTTGGTCGGCATTCAGCGCACTCTTCCAACGTCCAAAAAGAGGTTGCCCTCTTGCGTCACCGAAGTCCTTCTACCTTCGCGAGGCGCCAGCCGCGCCCCTGCCTTCGTATGGTTTTCCGTCTCCCCGGGCGCCCGCCCTCCTCGCAACGCGCAGCAGAGTCCCAACCCGTCATATCAGACACCACGCACTTGGTCTCCTCGTCTCGCCCGGCCCGTTCGGCCGACTTCGACCGCGCCCACCTCAGATGGTCACGCCTCGCCCAGCAACCCCGCGCAGGCCTCGGCCTCGCGCTTGCTGAAGGAAGTACAGCCGCCCCTCCGCATGGAAGCACCTCTTCCACAGGGATCTTCGCCGTCAAGCAAGATGACAAGGACTATGATCATCAGCAACATCATGATTGTAGTGCACAGGTTCCCCAGTGTTGGGTTCGCACGACGAGCACGTTTACAAACTCTGATAGTGCTGGCAGCATCCAAAGCGGAAATCCAAGCCCTCCTTTTCCTACCCTTCCCAGCGGCAAACCGGTTTCAACAGCATCCACACCACTCGGGGGCCCAGTTCCTTTCCAATCTCCGCCGAGTCCGGCGCAGAGCCGACCTTCCCTGAGTGATTATGGAAGCAGTCCGAACACCAGACTGAGCTCGCATCGCTGGGACTACACTGAGTTGACCGCTCTCAAGCAACGCTTCAACTTGCTCGATGCCGAGGGCAAGGGTTGGTTATCGCGCGCACAGTTTTTCGACCTTTTTTCGTCTATAGTCGATGATACTGTCGATGATAGTACCGACCATTCCTCGCTATTCAACTTTGCCTACTCTCTTTTCTACTCGTCTGGCGAGATGCTCAATCTTAAGGAGTTTGTTGCCGGCATGACTATTCTCAGCAAGGGGAGCGAGGAGGAGCGCTTGAGATATCTCTTCCTTATGTATGACGCTGACGGTTCAGGCTACCTAAATCGTGAGGAGATTAGACAAGTTTTTCGCATCATGAGCAGCTTTGCAAAGAGCCAAGATTTCAAGGCTTCCGACTCTATGGAGGGGAAATCCCTCGCCCGTCTACGACGTGGTAACAAAGAGATTGTTGAGGAAATGGCTAATAAAGCCCTTGCTCAACACGATCAAGACGGTGATGGCCAAATCGGGTTTACAGACTTTTCAAAGTGGTGCTCGCAAGATCCTGTTGTGAAGACATGGCTTGACATGCTTTGCCATGGAACAGCTCGTGGTGTTGCTCGATTACGGAACGAGCGTGAGCAGGCTCTTCTCGCTCAAGAACTAAGCCTTTTGGGATTTGCTGACAAGGCCTTTTGGAGAGACAGCTTCGCTCTCAACGCTTCTTCGCAAGCTAGTTCTTCAGTTCTACCTCCGACCATCTCCAGTGACCTCTTCAATATCCCGAGCAGCAGCGCGAAGTCGGACAATGAATCCGGAGAGATCGATTCCGTGCCGTCCAATAATCTCAATATCTCGCAGTCGTCCGAGGACAGTGACACGTCGTCTTCTTGCGACGGCTCATCTATACGAACACCAAGACACAGTCGCTCACTGACGCTCAACGCGATTGGAACTTTTGAAATTGACTTTCGTCATCTAGATTTTGAGAAGGAAATCGGCAGTGGCTCGTTTGCGACGGTTTGGAAATGCAGATGGCTAGATTCTCCAGTTGCTGTTAAGGTTTTCCGGTGGGGTCCAAAGCTGCTGTTGGATTCTTCGGGTAAGCCGGTAGATATGAAGGAAATCGCCGGTGATTCTAGTGTAGATAGGATGTCCCGTTATCAGGTAGATGGCGAGAGTTTTGAACCGGAGTTTGACAGTGTGATGGGCCATAGTCAATACCATGAAGGTGAAGATGATGCTATCGCTGAGATGGCAAACCACCGCGCACGTTTTCTACAAGAGGTATCTCTTTTGAAATCAATACGGCATCCAAACTTGTTGTTGTACATGGGTGCCTGTGTTGATCCACGGTATCCTCTCTGCATTGTAAGCGAGTTGATCGAAGGTGGGAGTCTGTTTGACTGTCTACATGGTCCTGAGAAGATTTCCTTGAATCTTAGACAAAAAGTGATGCTCATTCAGAACATTGCACGGGGTATGTTGTATCTTCATGGGAGAGTTCCAGTGGTACTGCATCGAGATTTGAAGTCTGCAAACATTTTGATATCAATGCAAAATGACGGCAACTACAAGGCAACGATTATCGACTTTGGGCTGTCCAAGTTAAACACTACGCAAGCTTCGCTAGTTCCGGGGCAGGAGCGCGGTATGACAGGATCACTGGTGACGATGGCGCCCGAGGTAATGAACGCACAAAAGTATCAGATGGGGTCGGACGTGTACAGTTTCGCTATTGTGAGCTGGGAAATTTGCTGCGGACGAATACCATTTGGGCGAATGCCACACGTGACGCAGTTGTTGATGAAGGTGGCTGTGCGCGGAGAACGACCACGGTTTCTGAAAGAGGACAACATTCCCAGTGCAGTGCAGGCACTGATACGAGAATGCTGGGACCAGGACGTTTCGAATCGACCCGATTTCCTGGCGATCGCCAATTCTCTAAATCTCATCAAGCGGGACCTCGGCATGAGCGACGGTGAGTAGGTGTGAACAAGTGTTAGGATTGGAAAATAGGCCTCCAGAATGATAGCTGCGTTAGATGGAACTGCGGTCGGGTTTGGTGATGTCCAGTAGCGAGATGGTACTGCTTGCTTAATTTGTATAGGTAGAAACGCAAGCACCATGGGAAGGTATGTATTGTATTGTTATGCAGTGTTAATGGTGAAGGGATCAGTGCAAATATGCAATGTTGACTTCGCATGTGATCCTTGTAATCATCGTCGAAATTGATTATGATCAGACAACGCGAAGAGTCGTTTAAGGAGAAACGGATGTCAGTATTTTTAGTTTCTTATCGTTTTTTATCTGCTGTGCTACACGTACGATACGGGTAGCGTGCGGTTTAGTGTGCCTCTCCAATCGAACAGCTGGAGGCAGCGAGATACGGAGGCTGATGAGCGGGCCGAGTAGCAGATTAGGTGCTCTTTAGATCGACTGGTGCTTGAGCATTCCACAAGCCACATAACACAGTAAATGGCAGGCAAATAAGTACAAGGCTTGATTGAGTCGTGTGGAGTATTTCGTAGAGCATAATTGCAAGATTCACGTGTAGCAACCCCTCGCCTTTTGCTACTCAGGCTGGCAGAAGTGCCACAAAAATAGAATGGGGCTCGCAGTTTCATAGACTCCACAGACCTCTTGGCATGAAGGTGTGACGAACATAAAGCGGCGTAGAACAGAAGCGAATTGCTAGGAGCATGAGCGTGGCATGCACTAGATGCACTGTAAACAACGAGCACTGTGAATAGTGCCCCTTCGCAGGATGTCGAATTGTAGCTACAGGGGGGTACCCGATTTAGTGCCTCTATATATAGTGTATGTCCCGGTTTAGTGCTACTCTAACGGCTCTACACCAAAAGGTATGATAAACAAGTGCCCTTGGTCACAAAATACAAGAACGTGTTCCCGAAGGACGCCATGGAATCTGTTTTAAAAGATATGTCGGGCCTATCTCTCCAGGCAAAAAATGCAAATGTGAGCAATGTTAATGACCAAAGGGATGCTGCTGATATTGCTACGTTAAATGAAAGTAATATTAATGGTTGGGTTATGGTAGAGGATTCAAGTGAAGTCAGAGAGGCCATGGAAACAGAAGCTCTAGAAGAGGTGGAGAGAATTATGGAGGAAATGGATGGGTCTAGATGTGTTTCATCTGGGCGAACTGAAGCAGAGCATACAGATACAGTGATGGAGGAGATTTCTAATGCTAGTCAGGCTCGTTCTCTCTCTTTGATCGAAGCAGCGAATGAGTTCTCAAAATTAGAGGCGGCAGCGGTAGCTCTCTCGCTACCTGATGCGTCTTCACATTTGCGCAAGGCTAGACGCATCATATTTGAGGCTCTCAAGCCACAGAAGAAGCAGAAACAGACGACCTTGACGGGTTTCCTTAGTTAAATACTATATTCAGTCTTCTTGTTAAGTTACCGTTCTTGTGCCAAACCCGATTTAGTGCCTATTTTATCACGCTACACGGGGTAGCACTAAATAGGGTACCCCCCTGTATCCTGTTCGCGTTGTGAAAGCGGCCGCTGCCATGAATTGAGAGGCATACTCAGCACTACATGTCGAGGCGCACGGAAAAAAACTGCAAGCGTTGCGTCGTGGGAAGATCTCTCCCCTGAGTAGCAAACAAGAGTGATTTGCGGACCTATTGTACTGTACTGCGCTTCATTTCTGGGAGGTGTGTTGATAAGATTACGATTGAGAAAACGGCACACTCGCGATGAAACCCACCTCACGGGATGTCCCAGCGGACACCAGACATACAACATACGGCAGCTGCTGACGGTGAGACCCGGCGTGTAACCTTAACCCCTGTCATAGATGTCTGCATGTGCTCCCATGCCATCAAGTCCTGCGACCGTGTAAAGTTAATTGCCGACACAGACAAGAAGGACCTCCCGCGCAATTTTGGCGCCAAAAAATTCAAATGCACTGCCAAGCGCCAAAAGCTTGGTCCTAACTCCCTCATTAACCTCCTCTCGCACCTGTCTACACCGGCGTCTATCCCCGCCACCGCCCCTCCCCCCTTCGTCGTCAAAACGAACCCGCAACTCATGACTACCCCCCTCGCCCGCTTGGGCACTTTCCTCTTCCCCTCGCAAGGCCGCCGCGTCTCCGCCCCTCCCCCGCAATCCCCGCACGAGCCGTCGAAGCGTCGCTCCGCCATCGCCACGTGCGACTCGCCCCCGCGATGCAGACGCCGCCTGTCCTTCGCCGACGTCGATGTCGTCATCGAGTACCCACCCTCCCCCGTTGATGTTACCCCCGCACTCAGGCAACGGGCAAACGCAATCGTCGAGGCCCCGCTGTGTGAGCGAACCCAGAAATGGCTCGAGATCGCTGCTATTGCGAAGCAACCGGCCACACATGATGGCCTACATGAGGCCGCATTAAGAAGAGCGTTTGAGACTGTCTTTCGGGAAAGCGGCTCCCCAGAGGAGATTCTAGCCGCTGTTAGTGCGTTGGACGCCGTAGCGGAGGCACCCGTGCCGCTAGCACCTGGCGATGCCAGTGTCGTGCAGAAAGTGCTACAAACTGCCACGGTTCATGTCCAGGACGCGCCTTTAGTGGAGGCCGTTGCCGCGACTGTGTTGCGAAACGACTGGGGTCGCGTCTTTGCCGCTGCCCTTAGCGACGTATCTTTACCATTAGTGCTCGCTCTGCTATCGAATCTGGAAGCGCCTGACATGAAGGCGCAGACATGGGAGGCTTCGTTGCAGTTATTGGCGGTGTGCTCGGAGGCATGTCAGCGAGCGTCCCAGCAGGACGACAGTGTGAAACGGAGTTTGCAACTGACGCAAGCAGAGGCGGGCGTGGTTCTTCGCAGCTTTGAGCGCCTTGCGGATCGCAACGATGCGTGCACGGAGAGTGCGCTGCGTGCGCTCAGGATACTGCTCGCTGATCGACGGGTAGCAGCCGCGTTTTTGCAAGCCGATGGGAGTGCAGTTTTGTCAGAAGTTTCGTCCATGCATGCCAACAAGCTAGCAGTTCAACATGCGTGCATCGATGTGCTGGTCGTCTTGTCGGCTCCAAAGGTTTTGCAATATGCGAAGTAGTCAGGAGTGGGGAACACGCATTGCTCAGTTTTTTTTTTTTTTTGCTGAAGCGCTCATGAATGAGATTCAACTAGAAAACGCACGCTTGCGATCTTTGCCTTCAGATTTGCCTCGTGACCGATGCGCAAATAGAGATAATAATATCAAGCTTGGAGATACAACTTGGCTACATGGGAAGAAAAATTCTAAGACACCGATATTTCCGTAACGACCTATCACTACCTTGAATGACACTTTCGGTGGGTGTCCGGCGCAACGGACGTGCCCTGATCTTCCACGCTACTCACTCGGAGCATTCAGCTCAATTCCGAACATGGGCCCGAAAATGGCCACGAGGCACGCGAAGAGAAAGAAGGCTGAGCCGAACCAGATGATGGTCGAAGCCGTGATGTTGGACATAAACAGGGAGCTGCCCTCGTCCTCCTCCGGCACGCAATCCCGATTATTATCCAGACAACTCGAAGAAGTCCCGTGCCCCATCTCCGCCTCGTCGTCGTCCTCTCTTCCAACAAGTGTGACCACCTTCCTACTGTTGTACAGCATCAAAAACAGGACGGCGCCCGCCTGCAGGTTGACATTAAACGACACAAACCTGGTCAGCACTGCAATAAACCCTTCCGGGTTTGTCACGACCACCGCCAGCACGGTGCCGAACGAGAGCACGTACGCAAGCACATAAGGCACCGCATTCAGCCCCGCCCTCCGAAACACCGGAAACCTCTCCGGCACGACCGCAGCCGCGCCGTCCACAAAACTTTTCAGCCCAGCCGCAGTGACAAAAAAGCTCACCCCCGTCGACACGAAAATAAACAACTCCACGATCACCTCCACCGCCTTCAGCACGAGCCCCGTCACCGCGCGACCATTATGCAACGCGTCAATCAAAGGCACCGTCGAAATCTGCCCCTCCTCATACGCCACTGTGAGAGACGGCTCCCCCGGCCCCGCCTCGCGCGGGACGACCTGCAGCACCGCCAGCACCCAGGCGACGTTGAGCAAGTAGCACAAGAGCACCGCGACGAGGATGGCGACGCGGTAGCGCGCAACTTGCTTGGCCGTGGCGTTGCGCGGCAGCAAGTTGAACGTAACCGGGGTGGTGTTCGCCAGCCCGCCGAGCGCGACGCAGCTGAGGAGGAACGGGGCGCCGGCGGTGTGCCAGTCGGACGCGTCCTCCAGCAGGGCGGGGAGCGAGGCGACGCGGGCGGCGTCCGGCAGCGCGGCGATGATGAAGACGACGACGACGAAGAGGGCGCCCTTGAGGACGGTGAACGAGCCGAAGACGCCGAGCAAGTGGTCGACAAAGAAGACGACGGCGGCCGTGCCC
>NW_005179064.1:65214-67675 GCF_000350225.1 Chondrus crispus
CGGGCATATGATTCTGATGAGACAAAGCAGGCGGTGGTGTGGGATGGGACAAGGGTGGGGGAGGGAAGCAATGGTGGAAGAGCAGAATTGGCGAGTGGTTAGGGTGCGGCGGGAATTGGTGGGATGAGAGCGGATGGATGCAAGCTCTGCATCCATCCGGAGTACCGAAGGTACTGTACAGCAATGGCAAGACGGTTCTCATGTGAATTGCGAATTGCAGGTCGAGTGCCGTACAGTGGATACGCGCCAATATGGGAAATGCGAGACTAACAACAATTGCATTGTATTGTAGGGGTCTTCGCGCGTTTGTCATACTACGATTGTATAGCTTTAACGGGGTCAAAATCACAGGTTTTTCATACGCGCATCCATACGCGCGGCGCGTTGCGGGTTGGCAACACCCCATTGGTCGGGGGTTTCGGTTGGGCCTGATGAAATCGTAATACTCGTCGTCGCCGTCGCTCCTATTAAATACTGTTGTGGACAGACTGTGATATGGACAGTCTGTCCTTGCGGTCCGTTACACGCGCACACTTCAGCGTCTGATGAAAAGATGCAGAAAATGTTGCGGTCCGTCAGGGCCGTCCCATTTTCTTGAACGCGACGCGGACCCGACCCACGCGGAAAGGTGTCCCGGCCCGCGTCCTCCAGCCGCCTGTGTGCCGCACCGCCGCCCTACACGTGGGCCCCCACCTTCAAAACAAGTGTAGGTGTACATACAGTGCCGCAAACATTGACGTAGACCTTCACGACCATTGCTTACAGTCGGTTACCGCGAATACATCTACAGTCGGTAGCCTTGTCAACTTGCTCCAACAGCATCCGATCTGCGCATCTCATTACCGTCCCCCCGAAAAAAAGGTGTCTTTCTCGTTTGCGCGACGAAGGCCACGATGAGCCTGCGCTTCGCATCGGCCCTCCCATCGCGCGGTGTCGTGCAAGTGTCCGGCGGCGACGCGCTGCGCTTCCTGCAAGGGCTAGTGACGAACGATGTGCACGCGATCTGCGGCCCCGGGGCCCCCTCCGTCTCGCCGGCCGCCTTCCTCAACGGCCGCGGCCGCCTGCTCTTCGGCACGCTCATGCATCGCGCGGGGGAAAATCGCTACCTCATCGATCTCGCTTCCGCCCGCGTGCCGCCCTTGATCAAACATCTCACCATGTACAAGCTCCGCGCAGACGTCGACGTCGCCGACGTGTCGCCCGACCACGCCGTCTGGTCCATCGTCGGCGCGGAACACGCAGACGCCTTGGACGCCCAGCTTGCGGGTCGCGGCGCTTTGTTTCAAGATCCCCGCTTGCCGGTCTTGGGCAAGCGCGCCATCGTCGATGCAACCTTTGCCGGCTTTGACATGCCCGCGGCGGATGAGCGTGCGTACACACGCCTCCGCATCTTGCATGGTGTTCCGGATGGCCCGGACTTTGACAATATGCCGCTTCCGCTTGACCTGGCTTTTCATCTATTACATGGCGTCTCATTCAACAAGGGCTGTTATTTGGGCCAAGAGCTGACGGCGCGCAGTCATTTTACAGGCGTGTTACGAAAGCGCGTCACGCCGGTCGCTCTCCTACCGGCAAGTGCGGAAACAATTTCAGGTCCCGCCGCTCCGCCCATAATCTCAGAAAGCAAACACCTGGAGCTCTTGCCTGGCACGGAAATCCGGACAAGCAGCAAGAAAAAAGGCGCTCTTGTCTCGTCCGCCGTCGACAACATCGGTCTGGTGGTGTTGCGTCTCAGCGACGCGCTGCCGAATAACGCGTCTTCCGGCAGGATCCACTTGTCTGACGGGCGCGTCGGCGTGGCATGGCGGCCGGCATGGTGGGAGTCGAGCAAGGCTGGCGCGGAGCAGGCCACTGACAGATAGGGCGCGTCATTGTGTGTCTACTTGATGCTGGAGATCGCACAGGGGGACGTAGCGCACGCCGCACACGGTCTCCTTGGTAGTGTGGCCGGCGGCGTCCTTGCGGATGACCTCGAGGCTTTGCGGCTCGTCCTGCGCGCCTACCGGGATGACCATGACGCCGCCGGGCGCCAGCTGGTCGATCAAGGCCTGCGGGATGATCGGGGCTGCGGCCCCGACGTGAATGGCAGCGAAGGGAGCCTGCACACCGGAGGAAAATGGAGTTAGTGTTTGTGCAATGGACACCGACGGGAAAATGATAAATCAAGGACAAAGGGGCTTACCTTGTCCGGGGCGCCGTCCCTGCCGTCCGCCGTACGAATATCAATCGCGGCGGGGTCGGCTGTCTCCATCCACTTGTCCAAGTTGTGTCTCGCCAAGTCCGCGAGCTGCGCGACGTGCTCGATGCCGATGACGCGGCCGGCGTCGCCGACCATGAGGGCCATACAAGCGACGAGGTAGCCACTTCCGGCGCCGATGTCGAGCGCGGCGGAGCCCGGCTGCAGCGCGGGGGCGAGGTGCTCCAGGGCCATGGTGCGCATGTGCGGGGCCGAAATGGTGGC
>NW_005179064.1:67775-76729 GCF_000350225.1 Chondrus crispus
GGACGAAGAGGCTGCGGTCGACGCCGCGCATGGCGGCCTCCACGCGCGGCGTGCGGATGAGACGGGCCGTGAGCAGGTTGTCTACCAGGGCGGCGTTCGTCGACGCGGAGCAGGTGTACGCCATCACGCGGCGGCAGGGGAGGGCGCGGAGCGGGGCGGCGAAGGGGGAGATGGAGGGAAGGTACAGGAGCGGTGGACGAGGCATGGAGGGGGGGGAGGGGGTCGGGGGACGGGTGCGTGGGTTGGGCGTGGAGGGGGTGGAGGGGTGGCTGGCGGAGTGGTGGGGAGTTAGAGCCGAGGGAGGGGGTTGGACTTGGGGGTTGATGGCGCGGGTGTTTATGGCAGGGGGTTGTGCTTGTTTCGAAATGGAGAAATTGATGGTGGATGGGGTGGGGATCAAGATGGCATAAGACACGAAGTGAAAAGCGGAGTGGAAGGCGACTGATTAAAGTGTGCACTAATGATGCACAAGTGGGGCAGCAATCTCATCAGCGAGATATTTGGGTTTGCTTGTTGCGGGCTTACAGCTACCGCTGTGTGTGAGTTTATTTATCTAACTTTCAAGGGGGGGCCAATGGTATAGCGAAGGACGGGCATCATTCGGGCGGGGGGTAGCAGGTGCTACACAGGGTTGTCCCTACACGTACATGGCTTCGTGCATGTATGATATATCATACTATGATGTCGTCTCCCAACAAGAGTAAATTTGGCTTATTTCTTAGAATTCGCACACCTTCGGCACTGTGTTACCATCGTTACGTGGCGTCGTCATCTCCTAATTTCCCCCATCCCCCCCCCCCACCCCCACCCCCACCCCCCCTTCTGGCGCCACTGTTTTGGTCCGGCGATTTACTGGACGACAGCAGGCAACATTTCATTGAACTCAGCAACGAAGGCGTGCCGTTTTCAGTTTCTTCAGGACTTGTGACTTGTTTTCATCGCACCCGGGCAACGTTGACTGTACAATAGTACGGTAGAAGACGCACAACAACGACAACTCTGTCATACCTCATATCGCGGGCGACAAAGTGGCCGGGCGGCTATTTTACCACTCTCTTCAAACGCTTGCAGCAAATGTATTCTTCACACGTCCTCTCCATGGCGGAGTTTGCACCTGCAACAGGTTTGTGGTGCCGTCTCAATGTCTCTGAATCGCGGTTCAATAAGAGGGAATCGACGTCGAAGCGCAGATTGCAAACGAGTCTTCAAGCCTGCAGCTTACAGGCTTTCACAATCAACAATACCGTACATCCATGACCTCTCTGTCCGCCATCCTCTTGTTTCTAAGCATTGCAAAATTGTCATGCGAGCTTTCAATTCGTTTCACAGGCATTCTATGCAGCGAGGATGTCTCTTGAGAAACATCAATTCCTTCATATATTTGGCCGTAACGTGGAATTCCAGGAAAGCAGTGGATTATCATGAGACTTGACCCTCACGGCAAGAATGCGAGCGGTTCGAGTCACACACTCCATCTCATCAGAGTCAGTTGCGTCATTTGAACTGACGCTAAGCATGGGGGTTGTGCGGTATTCAAATATCATTCATCGAGAGGATGTCGTGGTCTTATACAGAACATCACAGATACTGTATAGAGCGGCCCGGTGGGTGGGTTCGGAAACAAGAAATCGTACACTTGTACGGCGAGAAGCGTACACTTGTACGGCGAGAAGCGAGAGCACTGGTGCCTCAGGAGTCCTGAGGCAGGTCCTGAGTCAGGACCTACCTTCCGACGGTACACGTAAACTTTACTGAAGAAGAACTAAACACAATGCTCTGTATGCTTTCATTCACCTGTTGAAATGGAGGTTGTATGTAAGAGAGCTTACAGCCTATTCATCTCCCCCCGCCGGATGAGCGTTACCCTGCGTACCGCCCTCTCGAACACGAAGAGCCGCATTTTTGCATGACTGCGATTCAGCACTCTGACGCTCAGAGTCTGAGCGTTACTGCCCAATGCCTGTTCGCCCGGCGAAGGTTGCTGCGTGTCATTCTACGTACAGCAACGCTTCTCTCCGCCTACGCACTAAAAATAGCCTCCGGCGACAACGTTCACCATCTTGAGACCCGAATCACGTGCAGTACACGACGGAACGTGCGGTAGCCCGGCTCTTGTAATTCTGCACTGCGCAAGCATCCATCAACCAGGAGAGGCGCTGTAAGCAACGCGTCTTCGGCCCGCACCGGTTTCTTGCCATCGCGGACGACCCGAACATCACCCCTGCACTTCTACACTCTCACTCCCAGCCCTTTTAGAGTCGAGCATTGTCGCGGGTGGAGGAATACGCCGATGGAAATACTGCCACCGTGCTTCAAATTGTGGCAACAACGTGACGAGTCAGGGAGCTGTGCTGGCCGTCCGCACGAACATAGTAGACCCCTGCCGCCTTTCCTCTTTCGTCGCTGGGGGAGATTTTAGACTTGGCGTCAAAAGCTTCGCAGCGCCGCCGGCCCTACATGGCGAGAAATACGAGGTTGTGCCACACTAGAGGGTTTCTCTTTCTCCAAAACAGAAACTGTGAAGCACGGCGAGCATTGCACTTTTGGATTTTCAGATCGTGAGGCGAGATTTCGAGATTTTAGCGACGTCAGCATTTGAACAACTCGCATATACCCTTCGAAGGGTAAGCGTCCTTTTCAAAAATCAAGCGTGCGCTCGTTGATCACACAATCCGCCACTAGAGGTAAAAAGACGGCAATCGCTGAGTGTGTTTGATGAATTAGAAGCGGTCGACGATTTGCATTTTTGTGCGTATGTCGAAGAGATGATCAACTCTTCCATGCAACAAACGCTGTGCGCTGAGCTCACAGCGGCGTCCACTATGCGTAGTGCGGGCCCACACATCACAACAAGTGTCAGGAAAGATGGCATGCTGCGAAGAACTGTAATCGCTCTTCCATACACTGGTCACTTATTTTTAGGGAGGACTATTCTTAGACACTGTCGACCGGGGAGTAATGTCCGATTGAAAGCAGTTGATAGATACAGTATGATCCTTTGTTTGCTTCACGCATCCGACTTCTTGTGCAACAAGCTTGTACTGTCGCCCCATGGCCAGACCAACAAAGCAACCGAGTGTGTTCGACATTTTTACAGGCGCTACCGTCACCAGTGATATCCTTAGGAGGATGCTAGGTAAGAAAGCGCATTCTGAATCCCCGTCTCAGGGTGAGCGCAACACTACTAGCCCTGCTTGAGGGCCAGTCGTGTGGCACAACTTGACCTCGAGTCGACATCGCACTTGTGCCACTCGAAATAGGTGCAGCCGGTGTCTCGTATGTGAAGAGAGGACGGTTAGGCGGTATCCAGACGCTGCTCATAGTGCTGTATTGTGGAACGCTGATAGAAATGAAGAAATAAAAACTGATTCATCCTCACTAGAGCCTCACGTCGTCGGGAGCCGATGGAGCCATTGAGAGCAAGTCAGTAGCATTGTTTTGCAGCTTCACTTCAACTGTGACCAAGCAACAGAAGTGTATGCAACATGCACTTCTACAATACTTATCACGAGATTAGTCAACAATACAGTACAGTACCGCAGTACAGTATTGAGCGAGACGGCAAGAAACCATTTGTCTCGAGAGCGCTCCTTCCTCAATTTAATTTCATGCGGTCAAACTTCGTTATTATCCTCTGCCGAAGAGATTGCACTTGTGGCACGCAAGCCCACGCCCACTTCGTTCACTGCGGAATTGAATGGACCAGTACGGTATGAATGCGGACAGCGAACAAGCAATCTTGTCACCTGTAGCTCATGTACAGTTTGAGTGATTTCATTTTTGCATGAAACGGGCCGCTTCGATGGAGTTTTCATACACATACATACAGTATACTGTGCCTGTGCGAAGGGCGTTAGTAACCCTTAGCAACATGACATCCGGCGTGGACAGGAAAAATGGGAAATCTCAATGCTGGTCGCAAATCAAAATGTTTTTAGGGAGTCCACTACTTCGAAGTACTGTACAGTACAGTAGTTAGATACAGCACCACGTCTCTTCGCGGGTTCTCCCTGGTTGCCCTTCGCCGTCTCTTCGCACCTTCTTGCTTAAACACAGCGAACCCGGTACAGGGTTTGTAGCAAGCTTGACTGCAGCTTGAGTCTTGTAGCAGGGTTGTACTGTATGATAAAACAAGCACACTTCAATTATCGAAAAAACTTGATTTTTATTCCCTGTTTACAGTTTTTTCCCACCTCTTGCCTCGAATCCGCACGGATTGTATGGTTAAATTTTGGCTGTTTCCAGCATTTTCTCAAGGATATTACGATTTCTCATGACCATTTCAGAATAAAACTTTATTTAAAAATATTTTGAGGGGTCCCCATCGGTATTCCACAGAGCTTGCATCGACGTTGTCCGAGCGTCGATTATCCGTTTCACGACGTTTTCACCATAGTCATCGCCGTTTTCCGGAATGCAAAGCGTAGCATGAGAGTGGACTGTGCGCATATAGAAGCGTTCTGAACTGGTGCGGACGTCACTCATAATGCCTTTCAAGAATTGGCCCGGCTACAAGCCTTCGTAACAATATACATGCGACCTGAACATCATGACTTCAAATACCGGATGCAGTGCACATGCATGAGCTGACATACGCTCAGGAAACGGCTGCTATAAATAGTTTCTTTCGTGCTCGTCCACCCCTCCTGCACACTTGCATAGTCACCCGATGACAACAGGACGGGTGGGAAACATATGAGGATGCATGGGCCTCCAATTTCTTTGCAGGAATTGCAGAGAGGGGCATCAGGGCACTGACAACTGGCTCTCCACGCAGAAAACAATTTCGCAATACCAACAAAAACATATGGAGCAACAAGTAGCAGCCCCTTTCCAAGAATCACATCCCGCGTATACATGATATAAGCAACAAATAACTGCAAGACACTCTTGGGATTCATGGCTGGTCAGATCAATACCTTCTCATATTTCTTTCACAGGTGTTTTAGCCATAGTCGAGTCGACAGTGGCAATTGCATCTACTTTCAACTTGACAAGTAGTCACAGAGTGACACCCATCCGTTCAACACCAGTTGGTTTATTTATATCAGATCCATTTATGAAACCAAGAGTCTGCCGCTCTTCTGTATGCGCAACCCGCGAGAATTTAAGATTCGCAATCGCTTCAGCAGGCACACTGCTTCTCTCCGATATTCAAAAGCACACATCCCAGAAAGCTCGACCGAGTTTCCTTTGCGCCAGTATTCCCACATCATTCCCACACCTCTCAATTCTCCCAACTTTCACACAACAAGACAAGGAATGTCTTTCCGAGATGTTGACCAAAGTTTGCGCGACCAAGTCTCCATGGCGTGCCTTCAAGCATACGTGCAAATGTCAGGAAATCAAGCCCATCATCAGGCACTTTCTGGATGCCCAGTTGAAATGTGGGACTTTTCATCCGACTTTCCGTCACTTCCGCCATCTATCGCATCACAAAAGCCGCAGCACAGCCATGAAGACCATTTAGAGACAGAAAAAGTCTCTACAGCAGAAATCCCGGGTCGTCCTGCTTATGCTTCACCCTCTTTGTTGTCGACTTCTAGTTTACAAATAAGGAGAGACTACTGTAATTATTTGACTAATCGTTTTGATGTGAGTGAAGACTTAGATAGCAGTTGCTCAGAAGCTTTGGAGAAAAGGTTCCACAATGACGACGACGACAAAGACGATCGGATTATAATTCGTAAGCAAATGATTCGGAGAGAGAACAACCGTGCTGCAGCAAGGAGGAGCAACTACAAGAAGAAACTCGAAAGAGAGGCTAGGAAGAAAGAACTGGCGACACTTCGACAGATTGAAGTCGAGCTGCGGGAAAAGGACGTCCGACTACGTCAGGAAAATCTTTGGCTCCGATCACTCGTGTACCCTGAAGAGCACCAATATTAACTTTTATGTGGACGTTTGGTGCGCGTCAGCAAAGATAATTTTATCAGAACAAAGTTGCAAATCATTCTTGGAGAAGACATAGTGCGTTGAGATACTGTACCAAATTATTGTATTTAGCAAAGCACTTCCTGAAATATACGTAACATCTTACTTTATGCGCAGACTTGACACACCAGAAGCTCACGTGAACTTCACCAAGTGCCACCTTCTCTTGAACACTTTGATCTCCAGCGTAGCCCGTCTAGGTCTGTTGCTCTAAGGCAACTGACGTATGGACTGCTACGCAGTTCTGACCCTCGCGAACTTAACATTAAGAGCCTCTACATGAGTAGCGGTATCGTTCTTGTAGTCTGATCGACAGCGTGCCTGTCTGCAGTTCCCAAAACATGTTCCCTCTCTGTTTATTGCTGCATTGCCTTCGAGGAGCGAGAGAGAGAGAGAGAGAGCGCGCACTGATGACTGGACTTCGATAATCTTCTCTCCGTGGTTATTGAGACTCCTGTTCATGGGTTTGCACCGATATCCGGGGCAGTCACATGAGTTGCTATTTATAGCATGTAGAAATTGAAATCTCGCATGATTTGAGTTACGGGGCTCGAGTAACCCTATCTCAGACGCAAAGGGAACACTAAGATGTCTTCTCGCGCGACTCTCCGAAGGGGAAGTTGAGGCATTTGTTCTTACCGTCACACTCATCCAAGTGCTCTATGAGAAGTCTTTTTGGGCCAACGGAACGCGGGCATGTAAGAGCGCCACCGGCGAATGCGGCAGAGTTAGAACGGAGTTACTTTACAAACGGAGCCGAGTTCTAGGTTGTCCAGCTGAATAGATATATAAACAAACGCAAATAAGTTCTCTATGTACAATTTTGCGCAGCTGGGACAGAGTTGTGAGCGCATCTGTCAGTTTTTGTACATACATATGAGACTTTCAATTGTGCCTCTGGTTGGTGTGAGTGCGGCTAGGAGGGATTTTGGTGGCGTTGTGTGCGTGGGTCCTCCATTGCACTCGATCTGCGTTTGTTGCTACATTCCAGCTAGACCTCCGCGTGAAAAGCAAAATTGCGAATACGAATTCATAGTGGGGTGACGAAAAAATCAAAAAAGTGCCTTGTTCAAAACGGCGGTGCACCCTGTGCACCGCAAAGGTGAAATGTGGGTTTGTAGCAGCAAACCCATACCGAGTCCTAATGGGACGTGTCCACTTGACGCTTAAGAGCTTGATTCTGCTGTTTGAGCTCAAGTTCGTGCCTGCGTAGCTGAGCGATGCGAGCTTGGCCGGCTTTTATTTCCGATTTGTAGCCGTCCATGATGCTTTTCTTCCTTGCATTTGAGCGAGCTGCTGCCTGTCTGTTCTTCTTGCGCCGCTCTTCTGCCTTTCTTTCCTTCTCCATAGCATCGAGACGAGCTTGCAGGATAGGATTATTCGTGGTCGAACTTCCCATCTGCCAGATGAATCCATCTGAACAGGCAGCCATTCCTGCGGGGCGTGGAGCTAGAGTGACGCCACGGTGAGGAAACTGGGGCTTCATTTCCATGGGTTCAGCGCTGAGCACGGCTTCCTCTTTGGGCACAACGGGGGACTGAACCGGGGCCACCGGCGGCATTAGGACACCTGTCGGCGAGAGTTGCTGTTGCCACGGAAACTGACGAAATGATGGCGGTTGAAAGTGGGATTGGATCGGTGAAGCATTTGGCAGCGGGTGAGAATGCGAAGACGAGAGATTGTGGGCAGTCTCCGGGTGAGTCTTAGAAGGGTGGAGCTGTTGCAAGTGCTGCGACTGATGCTCACCGAGGTAATGAGGTTGTGGCACCTTTTGGTCCGAATCGACATAGCTTTCGGTAATGATGGATGAGGTGGTAGATGGGCTTGTTTCCTTCTCATGACGGAGTAAGGCGTCCCAGTCCTCTTCGATATCCATGCCATCCATGCAAAGCTCAATGCCGCCAGGAAGGGTGCTGGGATCCGCGGGCAGCATAGCACTCTCGAGAAATTCCGGAATTTCGTAACGCTGGATGGAAGGCATAAAGGGGTCTTCGACCACGGGGGCTTCTTGAGGGGCGTAGAATTGAGCGTTGATGAAGTAGTCATCGCCCGAGCTGGGGTTCTCCGACTCAGCGAGCGGGTCGGCGGCCACGTCGGGCGGGGTTTGCACGGAGACATCAGAAAGCGAGCTGGAGATGATGCGGGCCTGATGCTCGTCCGACGCAGGAGACGGCTGGGGTTCGGCGATGCTGCGAGTCGACAGCGGGGCCGGGACAATGGCACAGTCGGAGACCTTCTCAAAGATGGCGAGACGCTGCATATCAGCGGCGAGGGCCGAGTCCATGGAGGGCTCGTACGTAGCTCTGACGTCCATACAGGCATCAATATCGCAGAGGTTTTTCTCATGGAGCGTGTTAACGACGGTAACGCGGACTTTTCCATACCACTTAGCAGGCCCCTCCCTCATGACGGCGCCGGCGGCCGCGGCGAGTCCAGTGCTCTGGCGCTGCGGGAGGTTAAGCGACACGCAAGTGCAACTCGCCGAGGACGGGGCGGCGCACGTAGGGCACTGGCGCCACTCAGTGTCATGGCACTTGAAGAGGACGCTCTTCAGAAACTGGCCCGCGTCAAAGAGGTCCGACGAGCACGTGAGGCAGATGCGCTCGCGCTGCAGGCGGTTGCTGACGCGCACGTATTGCAGGCGGGTGAGGCGGTCGCGCAGGTTGCGCGTGACGATGCACCACTCGCCCGTGGCCTCGTCGCGCACGTAGCGGCCGACGCGGACGTCGGACATGAACTGCGGGGCGTGCAGCGGGTGGGTGCGGGCGGCGTACGACGTGACGACGGCGCCGCCGGAGAGGCCGGACGAGTGGGCGAAGGCCGGGACGCCGAGGTAGCGCAGGGAGATGCAGCCCTGCAGCGCGCCGACCTGCTCCTCCTCCGTGACGATGGTGAAGGCCGGGCGCGGGGTGACGAGCAGGCGCACGTCGGCGTCGGCGGAGGACGCGTCCAGCAGGTAGCGGCGCACGGACGGCGAGCGGCGGATCAGCGTGAGGGCCTTGCGGAGGTCCGCGCGCATG
>NW_005179064.1:76829-91281 GCF_000350225.1 Chondrus crispus
AGAAAGAAGAAGGAGGAAGGAAAGAAGGGAGGGGAAGGAAAGAGAGGGGGGGGGGGCAGGGGAGCTGGACGGCGGAGGGCCGGCCGTTTAGGAGCGGAACACGTCGGCATGGCGCAGGCGTTGTTATACGACAGAATGTTAGGCAGACATGGCGCCAGAACGCCCAATGGCATTGCGCGAATGGCGAGGCGGCTATCGCCAGACTATTGCGTTGCTGTCGTTGCTGTCAGATACGCTCCACATCCCCCGCATAAGGCCGCCACGCCATCGTACCGCCTTTTCACTACGCGCCTTATCCCGCCCTCCATCGCTGCTCCCACTCAGGTCCGGTCTTAAGACAGTTTGGACGGGCTTGGACGGGCTTGTTTTGGACGGTCGCGGGCGTCTCATGTGCAAAACAGCTTCTCATTGGTCTATTTTTAACATTCCTTAAAATACACATATCAACGCACTGCAGATTAATTTAATCCCCTGCAATACATCTGTGCGTAAACCGATGCCACCAAACAAAACCTAATTGGCTATCGTAGATCACATAAATCCGAAGAAGATCCATTTTTCCAACCTCCAACTTTCAAATTATCACGACGCGAAACTTCTAATCCTAGAGATACAAAAAGTTCGCCCTTCTCCCGCCATAGCAGACCCTTCATACCTTTAGAGGGTAGTACCTGCTAAAAGCAATCCTCATCCGAAAAGTTCGCCCTGTTCAACAAATATCTCCCCACCAACGAGCCGAACAACTAGCACGAGTCGCTGCGCAATCCCTTTTATTTTTTTTTATCTACTTGCGTCGACTATTGCGGGTAACCTATTCTCTCCTTGATCACCATTTCCCCTCCTTCGCCTCTGTCCATCTCTGCCCCTTTTTCACGCAGGATGACTGCTGCCGGACTTCCAAACGCAGCCCCCGACTTCTGCGCGTGGATCCAAATCATCGTGATCCTGCTGCTTACACTGACAGTCGTCGTTTGCACTTTTATGAAGGCGGTGAGCGAGTATCTGTTCCCCGCTCCGTAGACATTCGTGGTAAGGATATTATGGACGCAGCAGAGATGTCACAGAGCCATCAAAAAACACAGCTGGGAGCGAGAACCTGCTTCGTTCAAGCGCAGAGTCTGTTCACGCACCAAGCACAGTAGCGGTTAGCATACCAGTAACTGCAAACGAAAAACGATCTGATGTATTGAGCTTGGAAAAATGGAGCTGTCGATTCTCATGCGCAAACGAGCTGTGAGCAAGAAAGCGAAGTACCCTCTGTCTTGGAAAGTCCTACAGTACCCCCAACCAGCCCGCAACCATTGCTAACCACGGAGGATTCTGATGGCATTCACGGGCGAAGCGACCACACATCGAAGTCGAGCGTAGATGAAATTCCTAGTGGGCTCAGCGGCCGATCTCAAGTTCTGAACAGCAGAGCAAATGTGCATAATGATTGTGCACATGTCTTTTCTGACGACGAGGGCAAAGCTGGAAAGGTAAGAATCTATGTGGCGGATGAACTCTCCGCAGTTTACGAATTTCTCTGGACGTTATCTGTCAAGGATTTGAGACCAGACTGATCTCAAATCCTCGACGGCTAACGTGTTTACATCCCCAGTGTTTCAGCACTGAGTGCTGAAACATTGGGGATGTAAACAGGGAAAAAATAAGCTGGCTTACATATCGAGGACCTTCCTGTATTTGAAAACATCCTTCTTGTCTGGCAAGACGTTTCAAATAACGTTAAACACTCACCCACAAACGGCGCGACTCTCAGGTTGGCTTCGAAGGAAGCTTGAAAGGGATGAGCTATCTCCCATTGCGATCCGACGTGCACCGAGAGACTCAGTGCTATTGCGTGAAGTCTCTGTTGGGGAGGCAGAGGCGTATAAGCGACTTAAACTGTCGTTAGAACCGGCTAAGTGCAGACGCAACTCGATTGAGTCGCCTGCATGTGCGCCGAAAAATCAAGAACGTCAAGCACAAGGTGCACAAAATCCAGGATCAATAACCCATCCCTCGAACAGTACATCTCCGCCGTCCGAAAAAATTACCTATGCAAACCCCAGCTCAAGAAGCACTCCCCCGTTTAGCATCAGCGAGTTTTTGCGGCTGTGTGTGGTTATGAGAGATGACGAACTGGCGAAGGCCGCATTAGCTGGTACAGGACAAGAGCTCAGCAGAGCCCATGGGCTCTGCTGAGCTCTTGTCCCTCGTGAGACCTGCGTCCAATTGCAATTGGACACAGGTTTCACGAGGGACTCATATTGGGGAATAATTGAATCGCGTTTCAACTCTCAAATCAGGTTGAGATTGGATTTAGTCGGCAGAGTTGACGACGTTGATTCTATTTTTTCGCCGCCCTGTCATCGCCCGGCATCGTTTCTAAAGGATAATTTATGGAAATTAGGGCTCAGTTCACGGAAGTTCTGCAGAAATGGAAAGCGTCCGGACAGAACGATCCAGATAACTTTAGAAACTTTCTTACCTATGGTGCAAATGGTCAGTTGAATACGATTGGTAAACGCCTGATGGTACTGTTTACTTGTACGAGACAGGGCACGGACCACGCTGATGAGAACTTCACGAACATGTGCACCAAGGTCATTCTGCAGGGAGGAGGATATGATGAAGGTGGAAGTGGTCAATGGAATGGGGATGGATTTGCCACGGGAAAAAAGCGCAAACGCCGTGACGCAGAGAGTGGCGAGTCTATGAAAACATCTTTCAAGCAGCTAGTAAATGCTGTGACCGATTCTCATCGAATGAGAGCAGAGTCTCAGCGCATCATGGCAGAGAGGAGAGTGGAGGAGAGGGAGGAAGCCGGTTCGAGCAAAGAGCTGCGGGACTTGGAAGAGCAAGGAAAGCCTCTGCAGCTCTTTTGCTTCGCGAATGACACGTACGCGCATGCTGCTGGGGGTGCAGAGGATGGTCTTAAGGCTACCGGCAATGCTATGTTGAAGGACGCAACAAAAGACTTTATGAAATTGCTGAGCTCCACGTTGCTGTCCAGGTCTCAAAAGAAATTGCAAAGTGATGAAATGGTGGGGAGGAATGGAGTTGAAGCTGCTGTGGGACGTGCAACAGACAGCGATATTGTAGGACTTACACCAATTGATGATGTTGTCCTAATAAATGACGTAGAAACGGTGCAAACGGATGCCGTTCTTTCTCACAATGGATAAATAAAGTACGTATATGCGAATACAGTGAGAGGCCATTGCCTCGAATTACTTTTACCATTACGTTGCGTGTCAACTGGGATGGGAACACAACCTCGGTAACCCAAAAAACACCCCCCTCAGTCGGATTCCCTATCAGTAGATTCTCCCGAACTATACTGCGGTCCCACACGATATAACCACGTCACTACCGGATATGGACGTTCTTTCCCTTTCCCCTTGACTACAGCCACAAGTTTATCTCGCTTCTTGGAGATAGTGTTGATGTCCAGAGGTGGCAGGGTCCCCTCATGAGCAGGACGCTCGTTATCTGGCAGATTCTGGAATTCTCGGGCTACAGTTGCCCGAGAATTCCAGAGCTGGTCGGAAATATCAGGGGGAGTTACTCCCCTTGATATTTCCGACCAGCTCCGCACGTCATTTTCAAGCATTTCTCTTTCACTGTCCGTTAGTTCGACAGCAACCTGCTCGCTCTCGATATCGCTTTCCAAGCAGTAATTGTGTAGTTTCATTAATAAACAGATAAAATTAGTACTCTTCTTAACTGAGAACTCCAATCTACCTCTCAGAATCCTCCATCGCGCAACGAGCATTCCAAAGGCCTGCTCAATGTGCATGCGCAACGAGGATTAGTAGAAGTTGAAGTTGTCCTGGTTACAGTCTGCTTCACTCTTGGGAAAGGGTGTGATCACCTGTTCCGTGCATGTATACGCCTCGTCCTCTACAATGTAGAAGATCTCTCCTAAAATGCCCGTTTCTATTTCCCTCTTGAGTCCGGACACAGAGTATGCCAGAGAATCATGCGTCGAGCCGGTCCACAGCACAGAACAAAAGCGGTAAATATAGCTCAAATCGCATAGCGCCTGAACGGGAATTGCGTAGAAGCCCTTGCGGGAGTAAAACTGAGCAGGGTTCTCCTTTTTTGAAGGTTTCTTCACTTTGACGCATATCTCATCCAGAGCGCCGACGCATCCAGACCAAGGGCTCAACGGATTTCGCGAGGTTTGGCAATCATTCGCGATCTCCTGTAATTCAGCTGTTGTTTCAGGGAAACCTTTGAGACGCAGGCGATTGTTAAGGGCTCTGCAGGTGTTGTTCAAAATGCTGTAAATGGTGGACTTCTGGATCTGATATGCAAGTACTAGGTCACAATAGCTACCCCCAGATAAGAACCTCAGTGTCACTGCGAGTCTTATGTGAGATGGAATAGTTCCCCTTCTGTACTCACTGGGGCCCTTGAAAGGTCTATCCAATTTATCTCGCACTAGGGTGATGAGAGCATTGAATGCAGTAAGCGACATGCGATAGGCCTTGCGGAACGTTTGCGGGGAAAACCTCTTCATCACATCTTCGAAGGTAATGGTGTACAGAAATGGAAGCTCGGCTCGCGGATAACTGACTTGACGATGCGTCACCTTCGTTTCTGGTGAAAGAACAAAGATAGCGGCCGCAATAGCTGAGTAGCCTTCCTCCGACGATGAATACGAGCTCTTTGTCAATGATTCATCCCTGTCAGGAGCAAGAACTTTCATCGTTTCAATTTTCTGAGCTTGTCCCAGGACATTTTCGGCAATCGGTGTTTGGGTAGGGGAGCTCGGCGGTGCCATCAAACGGTGATCGTAAGAAAGAGAACATATGGACTGCACTATACGTTTGTCGTAGACGAATTGAGGTCCGTCCAGTGACAAAGTCATAGCAATTGATAAGAGAGAAGGTGGCTAATGTGAATGGAGAGGAGAGAAGACCTGCCAAGCTATCTAGAGCTGGCGCCGGAGTGATGAAGAACATGGTGCCGTCGCAAAAAAGTGGATTGAAGACATTTGGGAAACTGAATTTACGGACCAGCAATGGGACGTAGAAATAGAAGAGTGATGGAGAACTTTGCAATTTGAATGTTCGCCCTTGGGACAAAACCCAAAACTTTTCTCTGTTTGCTCTCCTTACAGGTAACGGAGAAACGTTTTGGGGAGGGCGGGATGGCTCTCGTAAGGGCTACATATGGAAGAGCAAGCATACAATGAGTGAGATGGAGAATGTCGGAAAGAGCTGACCTCCTTGCAGTCCATGTCCCGCTTGTCCCGCAGCCCTTTGTACGACGCCTAGACCCGCTTCTACTTGCAAAAGGGATATGGCTCCTTGTTGTGGCGCGGGGACTGATCCGCAGGTAGCACTCGGTGCGGAGACGCGCGTGGAAGCAACGAATCTCGTTCAGGACGGGGTACACCAGCATGGAGATAGGACCTTCTTCGCGCAACGATTCCGAAGGCTCGTCCATACCGGGGTGACGAGGGGTGAGCTCATGGCGGGGAATGAGATGCCGCACCGTTTTGGCGTCCCATTGACAGGTGGAGTACAAGCCGTTGGGTTTGAAATATTGGATCTCTGGGGGAGGAAGGGCATCCTGGGAGTGCGACGCGGAGAGGGCAAGGCGGTAGCGACGGCGAGCACGCAGCGGCAGGGGGAAGAGTTGCCCATGATGGCTTGGGGCTGAGAGACGGGGGTGGCAAGGAACGGAAAATAGTTGAAGGGGGATGGAGGGGGAAGGATTGTATACCGGATCGAGGGATGGAGAGAGGGCGTATGTGCGGAGAGAGAGCGGGGGGGATGAGGGGGTTAGAGTTGGAGATATGCGTGTGTGGTGAAAAGGGAGACACGGAGATGTGTACGAGTTCGTATGGTGATACTCATCTCGGTGGTGAAGAATTTGACAAGCGCGTCATGGACTACATGATGATTCTCTTGTTCGCGTCTTGTATACTGGAGACTACTCGAGGGAAGAGGACACACAACCGTAATGTTGCTGTGATGATAGTGTCACGGGCGACAAGATCCTGATTTGCGCACACTTAATAATTCCAGCTCGATTATTTTATGTATTTCAAAAAAGAAGTGTCCATGACCGTCCAAAACAAGCCCGTCCAAGCCGGTCCAAACTGTCTTAAGACTGGGTGGATCCAGGAATTTGCCACTCTCCCACTTTAATTATAGCCATCCAATAGGATCTCATCTAGTGTGGCGCCGTTCCGCCACTTGAGAGAATTTGGAGAGGGGTGAGGGGGGTCTCTACACTTCGCCACTCCTCAACACATCGCTTTTTGGCGCGCAAAAAGTCGATACAAGAAGCAGTACGACCACCGTAGGCTTTACAAGCCAATCCGTCTGGCGTGTTCTCGCTGGTGATATCTCGGGCCACCTCCTCGCCAAAACAGGCTCCCTACCACGCCCTCCTCGCCACCCTCACCCACCCCTCCCCCATCACCCACCTCACCCACCCCCCATTCACCTTCCTCGTCGCCTGAGTCGCCGAGCCCTCCCCAACCCCCCTCCTCCTCCTCCCCCCTCCTCTTCCCCCTCCTCCTCCCCCAGCCCACCGCCTCGTCCCTCGCCCTCGCCCGGGAGCACACCCTTGAAACCCCCGCCCCCCCGTCCTCCTCCTCGTTCACCGCCTCTCCTCCCGCCAGGACCTTGACGCCCTCCCTAAGAAAACTTTTCCATTTGCATCATGAGCAGATTGCAAGCACGTCACATTGTAGTCTTGATTAATTCCAGTTTAGCTGCCCTTGTTGCCTCAAACGGAGCCATGTGCTCCGTCCTCATCGCAAGTCAGAGCAGAACAGCACATTCCAATGGTGCCAACAAGCGCATTCGAAAACCAAAATTCTTGCGAAGAGCGCTGATCTCGCGTACTCCGGTTTGATATCCCACGCCGTGGCAGCAGCTTTTAGCTTGTAGCGGGGTTTCCGACTTTGTCGTCGCGGTGAATATCCCAAAAGACCTCAGTATCTCTCGGCTTCTTCCCGTTTTTGCTCACGAACAAACAAAAATGAATTTCGGGAGTCCCTACAGAGTCGGTCCGAAGGTGCGAGGCCGCAAGTGTACTATAAACTCAATTGATATTCTTGGGATGGTACTATGGTACCTAAAGGCTAGCACTACTCAATACATGCTTGCTCCAATATTTGTGTTGGTACCCTCCTCGGTTGGGGTATGGTTTGATTACGGACTGGAAGTTTTGCTTCGTGTTGTGAAGCGTAGATCAAGAACCGACTTCGAGGTGCGATGGCCTACAGTGGACGAGATGGAATCGTCAAGCGCTTTGTTGCAAACTAACCGAAAATTTGGCCCCCTCCTGGAAGGTGTGTTCGCGGTAGTAGACGGAGCGCGCATGCCCTGTGCCGACTACACTAATGCTGATTTACAGAACCCCTTTTATGAGGGCTACACACAGAGTGTCGAGGTGACTAACTTGTTCGTCTGGAACTTTTTTGGGGAGATAATTCACGCAGGAATTAACTTTCCGGGAAGTTGGCACGACAGCAAACTGGCAAATGCCTCTGGCCTACTGTTCCACAAACTTTCGGACAGCATGACGCCCCCCGGGTATGCCATTCTAGGAGACAGTGCATTCATTGGAGACATTAGACATACGAAAGGGAAAATTGTTCGAGGGCGCAAGTCAAACGAAACAAAAGGAATACCTAAGTCGTCAGAGATGGCTGCCGTTGACATAATATTACAACGCGTCATGCCAAGTGAGAGGCAATCAGCTGAATGGGGAGTCCGGGCTATAAAGGACCCATTTGCAAGACTTAAATGCCCTTTGTCCTCAGATAGTTTCAAACGCCAACGCCTTTTAAGGATTATAGTTCATCTTTTTAATTTCCGAACCCGGTTTGTAGGATTGATTCAGATCAGAACGACGTACGCGAATTGCGACACTATTACACAACCATGGCTTGAAGGGTACATTGAGCAGTAGTCTATCTGCTACATGTCTCAGCTCTGAGTTTGGTTCATAAACGATACTATCAACGACTTAAGTTCCAAAATTGAATTCTTTGTGGCGCTTAGCTCGGACTTAAGTTCATCTTGTATAATCCTTTTGATTTCTGTTTCTCCGATACTATTATTTTGTTGGCCTGTAGACATCCCTATTATGGCGTGTGCTTGATCTGAGATTGCTTTAGAGATCCCCATGTATGCCTTTCGAAATGTCACCGACATGTTCGGTGAGGCCTGTAGCATCAGCGCGGATCAGAACTAGATTTAGAATTAGATCACGCGCGCGCACACACGTGTACTGTCAGGACTGTCAGGACGCCCGCAACACGTGTACTTTCAGGACTGTCAGGACGCCCGCACACACGTGTATCATCGGCGCGCGCGCGCACACGTGTATGGACAGCGCTACAGTAGCTGAGTACGGTAGCTCAGCACTGTAACGCGCTACAGTGCAGTACGGACTGTACTGTAGCCCTGTATGATACACGCGACAGACACGTAAATGTATATTAAACCACAGGAACCGACGGCGGCGGACGGAAGGGAAGCATCGGCTTGGCCAGAACCTCACCGTCGGCTAACCCGGAACGATTACTCTAACTCGCGCACGCTCTCTCTGTTCGCGTTTTAGAGTAGGACACGGGTAGCGGACGCGTACGCGCGCGTGTGAGCTAGGATCCGCCTCCGCCCGTCGTCACTGGAGCGTCACCCAGTGCCGCGCCGGGGCGTCGAGATGTCGATCCGCTCTACTGCGTACCCTAACGCGTTCGCGACCCGACCCGCTCTACCACCGCTACCGGCCCGTGTCCTTCCTCACGCGTTGCTTACTGGTCCTTTCTGTTCTTCTCGCGTTCTACAGGGCCTCTTACGCGGACTGAGCATACACCCCTGTCGTTGGGGTGTTTATGCTACAAGGCCATCCCGTTCAGGTTGTTTCTTAACCTCAGTCGACCCGGGCCTGCGTTTGTTACGACGCGCGCCAACTGTTTCTTTCCAAGAGCGTTTAAGTGAGGATTTTCCTCACGTACATTTTCACCGTCGTCCGCAGTTTGATTTGTTTCGTTTCCGTTGACTTGCTCTGAGATATCAGTGGTTTCATTTTCTCGTGCAATATCTCGCTCGGTCTGTTCGTCGTCTGACGATTCATCCCCAATAGTAAAGGCAGCGCATTTGGCATGTATCTCTCGTGCTTTTTCTTTGGATCGACGGACAGAAGGAGGGCATTGCGGATCTCCAGTTGGGTTTTTCGTGTTAGCGAGTTTATCGAATTTATTTTTGACAGAATCCATATCACGGTCCGGGCGGTCATTTGCTGTGCACCAGTCGTTCAATTGTTGGGCGACTATTGCCCACTGGTTCGCACCGAGGGGTTCGACAACTGCGACGATGTCGAGGAGATCGTTAACGTCACTATCACTGTAGTTTGGTGCTCCAGCTCGCGATCCCTTTCCTTTTTTTCCGGTGACTGGCAGTGGGACTGTCATTTTCAATCGGGCTGGTGGAAGGGGGAACATTTGGAATGGAGGAGGTCTTGGGCGGTTGGAATGCCGATGATGATGGTAGGGGATTTTGAGAGGAGGGAGGTTGCTGATTCGATGTAGGGATCCAAGGCCACGGGACGGATTCCATTCTGTGCATGGACATCTTCTTGAGGACTGATCTCGAGACTGCGGATGGCGGAAGTTGAATTTTTGCTGTGGATGTGGTTAGGAAAGGGATTAGGGGGAACGGTGTGCACCAGCTGAGACGGTTATGGGCAAAGACGGTGTTTCTTGATGTTGAGATCAGGGCTACACAGGTTTGGCGGGAAAGTTGTGTACTTTGATTGGATCCGTGGCTGTTGCGCGTAGAGGGCAAATGTTTTCTGGAACCGTTGACTTCAGGTCAGATTGCCAAATGTGGCGCGTAATCCATGCCCCGCGCCGAAATATGCCTTGTAACACAGATTTTATTTCAGGAGTAATTTCTAAATAATTTCTGGGATCACGGCCGTTATGTAGTAACGCAACGCAATACAGGTGCCGTATCATGCAATAAAGGTAACGTATCATATTCGAACGTAGAAAAGAAGATGAAAATAGAGACGCTTGGCAAAAAGGCGCGGTCGCGAGGAGCGGGCGGGCGGGGCTGAGAAACGGATGACTAGCTAGAGAAGACGTTACGCAGCGCTGCCAGTCACCTAACTAATACTCGGGGCTTGCGCCGCGGTGAGGGTGACTGACAGCAAGAGCGACAACGGGGGGCATCACAGTGTAGTCAACAGATACAGTCTGTAATCCATGCCCCGCGCCGAAATATGCCAAAGAGTCGAGACTGGCCGCCGGTCACAAATGGGACGGGGGGGCAGGCGAGGGCCCGAAGCGCCCGAAGAATACCCGTGCCGCGGCAGAAACCGGGAGCAGAGCGTCAAGGTAGTGCTTATGCACTACCTCGGCGGAGGTGTGGTTCGACAGCCGCATAATGGTTGCGAGCCTCACCCCCGCGGCGTACGCGGCAGAGATTCCTCCACTGCGGAACGAGCGAGCGGTGAACTTGGTGCCAGCCGGAGGCGGGACGTTGCGAACGAGTTCTTCCAAGGCGGAACGGAGCGCGGCCGCGGTGAGTGCGACAGCGGTAGACGGGCCCGGGAAAAAATAGGACGTGGGAGCGGGAGCGGCGCGGACGAGCGACCAGAGTAGGCGGTAGACGGGGTCGGCGGTCGAGGAAACAGGGATGCGAAGCGCGATGCGGGGCGAGGTTCCGCGCTCGCCATACTTGAAGTGGACCATCTGGATTGTCACCTCGCCCTGTCCCAGATGGACATCCGAACGGCGAAGCGGGCGCAAGCTAGTGGGGCGTGTGCACAGCAGGAAGCCGACGGCAATCACGCCCCACCGCTGAAGGACGCGAGGCGTGGCTGAAGCGAGGGCCAGCTTCAGGGCGCGCTCGGCGCAAGCGGCGGGAAGCGGGGCGGAGCGCAAAGGGGGACCGTCAGAGCGAGCAGCATCGTTAGCGAGGTTTCCTTGCCGCGCAGAGGTAACAAGCGGATCATCCGTCGTGTCGGGGAGCCCAAAGCGGCGATGGTGGGATCCGATTGCAGCAATGTAGGGACGGATGGAACCACCGCGTACAGTCCCCTTCCCATACAAATGTCCAAGATAACAGGCGACCGTCACGGGCGCGGCGGGAAGAGAGCGGACCCTGTCAGCAGCACAGTAGGCTCGAAAGGCCTCCCAATGGTGCTGGTACGCCGCTTGCGTACTCGATGCAAGCGTGCGTCCCAGCAACCGTGCGGCATCAGAGGCCCCCGCGCGGGCCCCTAGTAATCGGGTGGCTGCGGCGGTACCCTCATTCTGCCAACGGCTCCGGGCAGCTGCCCGAATACGAACATGGCGCTGGGCCACGGCGTCGTGATGGAGGTCGGCAGCAGCACAGGGCGAGCGACGGCGGCGGCGCTCTGAAACCACTGCTGCCGGGGCCAATGCGGCGTGATGAGGGCCCCATTTCTTGCGGCGAGGTAGCGGGCCCAAACACCCAGGAGCGCTGGCCGGGGCACGACGACAGGGAAGAAGGCGGACGGACAGGGGCGATCGGGTAGGGCGTGGCCGTCGAGAAAGATGAGAGGAACGGAGAAACGACGTTCCAGGAGCCGTTCTCCGTCGGGGGGCAGGTGCCAATCGAAGCTGTCCCTCCGCCGTGACAGCCGATCGGCCCAGCAGTTGAGCACGGATGGAAGGTGGCGCGTAGAGATAGCGATGCTGTTCGACTCGCAAAGCTCTCTGAGTAGGCGTAGCTTTGCGAGGAGGCGGGGTGAACGGCTTGTATAATTGCGAACGACGTGTGCGGTCACCAGGGAGTCGGTAACCAGCAACACGTGGCGCCGGCGGGCGAAGGGTAGAAACTTGTTGAGGGCGAGGAGGGCGGCACTCAGCTCCAGCTCGTTGATGTGGGCGCCCTCCTGCTCTTCGCCAAAGAAACCCGACGCCGGCACTTCCCCTTGCCAGGCGGCTCCCCACCCCGACATGCTGGCATCCGTGAAGAGGCATGCGTCGGGGTGCGACCAGATAGCGCGCCCCACGTGTGGGTTGCTGCTTAGCCGTCCCGACCATTGCAAGTCGCGCATCGCTGCGTGACTGAGGTGCGGATCGCCGCGTCGCCCCGCGCCATGTCGTCGAAACGAAGCCGTGACTGTGATTTTTCCGTTCGTCACGTTTCGATTCGACACGTTTCGTTTCGTCACGTTTCGTTTCGTCACGTTTCGTTTCGTCACGCTCAAAAATTTCGCCTGCGGCGGGCCCGGGCGCGGAGCGCCCGGTGTCACTGTTCTTGAGGCGCCCGCGCGGCCAAACCCTTGACCCGTTCCGGGCAGGGCACATGAAGCTGCTGCACGCTGCGTCGCTGCGGGCGAAGTACTTCAGGGGGGCTCGCCCGGGCTCGCTGAGGCCCCCCCTGCGTACTTTGCCCTCGCTCCTTGCGCTCCGCAGCTCCATTGGCGGAGCTGCCCAACGCGAAGAACAGCTTGCGGAGGCGGAGGCAGGCGTCGACAACCGCGGGCCCGGCAGCGTTGGCCAAGCCAGCGAAGCGCTCCACCGCCTTTCGCTTGACGTAGCGGCGGTGTTGCGAGGCGTACTTGAGTAGGGCTGCGGCGCTGCGCTCGATCGCGGCGAGTTTCTTCGGGGGTAGGAGGAAGCGCTCCCCGTCGGTGTCGACGAGTATGCCGAGGACCTCGAGTCGCGTAGAGCCCTGGAAGAAGCACTTCAGCGGGTGTAGCAGTAGTCCGGGCTTCTCGAATAGAAGCCGCATCATGCGCCCGAACTGGCGGGTCTCCCTGCGACCAGCGCAGCGACTCCCTGGTGCAGGCTTGGCGGCACCAAAGAAGTCGTCCAGGTAGGAGAAGACGCGGTGGCCCAGTTTGCGTAGAAACCCAACGACGGGAGCTACTGCCTTTGTGAAGAACCACGGGGCCACGGCGAGGCCACAGTTGAGACAAAGCGGTAGATAGATGCGGTCCCCGACGAAGAAGGCCAACCGCATCTGATCTTGTCTTCTTATGCGCAGGTGGTAGTAGGCGTCCTTGATATCGGCCTTGAAGAGGTGATCGCCCTTCACCAGCACGGAGGCAAGGTCGGATATCTGGTCCATCCTGAACTTCCTCGCCTCCATGCACTCGTTGGCTCGCTTGTAGTCGTTGACCAGCCTCCTCTTCCCCGCCGATTGTGTGACGAATGATGGGAAGATGAGGCCGGTACGCATCAGCAAGCGGGCCTCCGACTCTGTCGCCCTGCGCGCAAACCCCATCTCCAACCAACGCGTAGACTCCTCCTTCGCACACAGCCCGTCCTCCCTCGCCATCGAGTACGGGCGGGGGCGCTGGTAGGGCACCTCCTTCATCCACGGCAGTTGTAGTCCGAACCTCAACTGCCTCACCAACCAAAGGCTCGCACCTACGTCCTCCCACGCCCTGTACGAGTTGCCCACCTGCACCGAGGGAGGGTCTGTCGGTCGACCCGTTGAACCCATTGTGGTTAGTTGCTCCTACCCCCTCGACGTCCGCGTCCCCGTCCTCGCCCTCGACCCCTGGTGGATGGGGTCTGTGCTGAGGTAGAGCTACTGGCGGGTGCTGGGCCTCGGAGAAGGCCTCGGATAGCCGGCGGCGCGTTGAGTCCACCCCGACGACGCCCCGCGAGTTGGGCGGCGAAGCGAATGGACTGGACCTGCTGACGCCGGAACGCCTGCCGGCCCGCTGAGCTGAAGGCGGCAGGCGGGTCGATGTACGCCTCGAGGAGGTCTGGGTCGGCGACCCCAGAAGCTCCCTGCCTTCCGCACAGTACCTCGTACTTGGCGGCGTTGAGCTCGTACACCCCAAACACGGCGACTTGCTGATCAGAAATCTTAAAGATTTCGGCACGGAAAGCCTCTTGTGAGACAGATGACTGGTCTTGCGACAAGAGACCTGCGAGGGTTTCTGCGACTTCGGAGAGCCTGTTCGACACCTGGCAGAGGTAAGCTGAGGTGACGTAAACCCCCTGTTGGGTCCCTGCATTCGGTTGTAGGGATTGAAGCGCCTCTCTGAGCTGAGTTGCAACAAGCTCAGAGATCGCCGCGGAGGTGGCGGCGTCGAGAGCGGGAAGGGAGGGCGACACGTTGGCTGGCACCGGATCGGAAGGAGGGCTGATATTCGCTGGGTCTACTCCTGACATTCCGCCTCGCCGGGAGCAAGGAGGTAAGCTGTGTCGAACCTCCGCACGTAGGCACGGGGAAAATCGTTTCTCTGCAGGTGGTGCTGAGAAACGGATGAGTAGCTAGAGAAGACGTTACGCAGCGCTGCCAGTCACCCATCTAATACTCGGGGCTTGCGCCGCGGTGAGGGTGACTGACAGCAAGAGCGACAACGGGGGGCATTACAGTGTAGTCAACAGATACAGTCCGTTAAACATTTTCTGGATCCGCCCACTGGACCTCACCCCCCCTAACAAAATTCCCACCCCCCTTTCCCGCCCGGCGTCCGTTCCTAATCCTATCCCCCC
>NW_005179064.1:91381-102469 GCF_000350225.1 Chondrus crispus
CGCCCGCACCCCTTCCTTCCCTCTCCTCACACCGCTCCTCTCGTGCCCTCCCCCCTGCCTGTACCTGCTCGCCGGCACCCGTCTCTCCCCGCACGCGCTCTCCTGGCTGTCCGCCGCGCGGAGCCGCTACGCCGAGCGCCCGGATGTCGCCGCCTTCTTCCTGCACCGCCCTCACCTCCGCGTGCGCGCCTCATCCGCCGCCCCGGACCACCTCGCGCCGACGTGGCGCCCGCTCTCCCCCTTCCCGCAGCCGGCCGCTGACGCCTTCCTGTACCGACTCGCGCACGACACCCCCGCCTTCGTCCCCAACCACGCCCCGCACCTTCACGTCTGGCCCCTCTTCACCGAATGGCTCTCCCTCCGCCGCTCCGACTGGTACAAGTACCCGACCGGCCCCGGCCTCGACCGCACCCCGCTCGGCCGCTCCGCCCTCCCGGAGTCCAACTGGACCCGCGCCCCGTGGAACGTCTGGTTCTCCAAGTTCTTGCACGAGTACAAGCTCGCCGTTGTCTACCCGATCCTCCCCGCCCCGCAGGCCCTCGCTCTCCACGAGCGCACTGCAGTCGACCCCGCCGCCAAGCCCGCGCTGTACGCTGGCGATTCCAGCTGGCGTATTCCAAACGAGCCCCTCGTTTACGCTGCCGACGGTACGCCCGTCGATGACGCCAAGTTTAAGCAGGACAACGTGCGCAATATTGTCGAGCACGCCAAGCAGCACGGCGGCGTCGTCAGCTTCACTATGGTCAACAACGTCTTCTTGGATACTGCCCGCAGCTGGCTGTGCAACGTCGACGTCGCGGGCTTCAAGCCTCGCGGCTTGCTGTGGGCAGTGACAGATGAGGAGACCCGTGACGCGATGACCGCCATTTCGGACTCGCATACCGTCTTGCTGGATGACGTCAAGGGGGGGAAGGAGACGGGGCATGAGTTTGGGAACCCAGGCTACTGGAAGCTCATGCTGGAGCGAACTGCCTTGATTGGCGAAATATTACGCAATGGAGTAGCCGTGTTCGCGTTTGAGACAGACGCCATTTGGTTGGAGGATCCCGAGCCATACATTCAGGAACTCGTGCGGCAAGATGCGGATGTCGTCGGCACGATCAATACCAGGATGGAGGTGTCCGGCAACTTTTTTTACCTCCGCCCGACCCTGGCCACGCGCAGGATGTGGGACGAGGTCACAAACGGCTTTGAGGCGGCCTTTAGAAAGGAACATTTTGAGAAGAAGGCAGCGGATAGCTGGACCTACATCGAAAATGACCAGAGCCTTCTCACCAAGCTTGTGTTGCGCAATGAAACTTGGAGAAGAAGTTATCCACTCACCTTTCTCACGCTTGACATGGAGCTGTTTACGGATGGGAGATGGTACAAGCCAGAGGAGGGATTCTACACGACCGACAGAGCGCGAGAACCGGTGGTCATCAACAACAATTTTGTGATTGGAGTGCAAGAGAAAACCATGAGGGCTAAGAAGTGGGACCATTGGTTCTGGGACGAGAAGCAAAAGAAATGCTTGAACTCTGTCGTCGAGAAGGCCGTGCGAAAATCAAGAAAACCGCCTAGTGGTAATTTCATTTTATGAGTGAACGATGTGCGGCTCACGCATCATGACGCAGGACCCGTACGTCGAAGATTGCAGTGCCGGGGAAACACTCTTCCTGTTGGTTTGTACTATAAAAACTTAACTCCTGACTGATGCTAGGACGACTAGGCGTGACCACTAACGAAATCTGAATAAAGCAATAGACTTCCAACTTGACAACAAATGCCTCAGCTATTTCTCTGTGGATTCAAGACGTGGTCTCAGTCTACAGGGACCGCAAGTTCGGATGACTTGCCTCCGTCTTTTGTCGTGAGCATGGTCTTCAATTCCTCATTCTCCTCTCGAAGTAGTGCGACTCTTTCCTCCAAGTCTGCAGCGACACGGCGCGCCCTTCCGAGACGCCGATTCAGCCCACGGCTCGAGCCAGATGCGCGGCTTTCAGTGCGACTGGTTGACTTCTGCTCTTGTCCTGTACTTGCTCTAGATGCATCCCCCGGGTGATTAACAAATGCGATTAAAGAGTGCCCGGCAGAGGTGTTCCTGCTTGCTAGCTGGGAAGAACCACGAGAGCCCCTCGCCACAGCGGTTAATTTTGTTGTCTTCATACGGAAATTCTCTTTTTTGCTCAAACCTATGCGTGGCCGATAACCTCTCGTTTCAGCCAGCTTGCGCGACGGTTAGAGGAACAGCGGCAGACAGAGCAGGCGAAGCGGTGCGGAATTGAGAGGTGAAGGGTGGCTGCGACGGTTGAAGGCAATCCCTTTAAATTGGGAGCGAAACCTTGATGGAGCAAGGCATATGGGGAGGAGCGACAGGGGTGGCGTTTAAGACCAATGCAAGGTTGAGCACGAGGACTTCCAAAGGGCATGGAGTGCATGCTCCGTGGCACGCGCCGTGGAAAAGTAATATTTTCGAAAGTATTGGATGCATGCACTCACATATTGGTGGCGGACGACTGTGGCCACCTTAACGGCGGATTTATGGGCGCCATCCAAGAGGTCTATTCTGTCACGAGGGAACAGTCTGGTATCGATTGTCATCGGGGGTGTCGAGTTGCTGGAGGACTTGGATATATATCCGTGGAAGTCGTTCACCATAGACAGCCCCGTCTTGGAGCTTGTGAAGCGAAGCATGTATCTCCTTTTTAGCCCGAGAGCATCATTATCTTTTGCATGCGTACTCGCGTGGAAGCCCGCAATCGCGTACGCGAATGGCACGCAATCACGTGTACTTCGCCCATGTCATGTGTGTTTTGGTGAGACGAACGGCACCTTTTACTCTCGTTGTTTACATACACACTCGAGATTGGCCCTTAGATGTAAACGATCACCTTTGAGAGTTGCAACTGCTCATTAGTGTTTCGGAGCTGGACAAGACAGCCCCTCACTAACCAGTGAAAGAACACGAAATGCCCTACATATCAACAGATTTAATGAATATGGAAGCGGACACAATGGTTCCAAAAAAAATCTCCGCTAACTCTCTCGACTGGTATACTGATAGAGGTGTAGAAAAGCATTAATGCAACTCTCGAGTTGTCTTCCACTTCAAGGTGAAACTGTAAGTAGAGTATTGCTGCCTGGTTTATAAAGTATGTCAAGGGATTGCTAGTAGCAATCCCTTGACATACTTTTATACTCTTCATTTCACGTACTACCAGTACGTGAAATGAAGAGTTGCTAAACCCTTGAAAGATGCCTTTGTTCCGGCTCTTTTTTCTCTTTGCACACACCGTTTCCCTAGTGCTGCTATAAAAAAAGTTGAAGCAAGTACGGGTCTTCGTGAAAACAGAAAAAAAAGATAGCCAACAACTCTTTATTGAACAATCATTCATATGCTTCATTCTCGCCTTCCGTTTGTATACACATAAAAGCATTGAAAGAAATGCAACAAAACTATATTTGTTTTCGTCTTAAACTGGCGCAAATGGCGAAAAGACAGATCTTAACCATGAACAATTAGATGTGTGTTTTGTAAAAACGAAATGCAGTCTGCATCACGATGAGATGACAGTGTAATAATTCAAAAATACGGGCTGCGAAGGGGCTTATTTGCATATGTTTGTTATCTTTGATCCATCTTGATTGCTGTAGGAAAATCGGCGTACAGAATCGTTGGAACACATGCTTCATTTATTTCCTAGAAGATGTGTCTGTATTTGAGGTTTTTATGCAAGAGATTTCGGCAGCAATGCCCTTACTCGTCGAAAAACACGAGATAAAGAAAAGAAGTGTTGGAACTATGTGCTTGAGGGTTCGAGGATTCTACGACAAATCTCTTGCACTTGGATATAACATGTGCGCGTGTTGGCGAATTGACACGCTTCAAGAAAGAAACGTAAACCAAAGAGCGCTTTTGTACTTTTCAGATAAATTGTTGTGCAAGACCGTAGCAAGGGATCTCCTTCAACGAAAATATGACCATGCCACTTTTGTCATGTCTCAAGAGCGGTTTCATACATGTTGACCAATTCACAAGAGGGTCCACTAAGAATATGGGTTCGTCGCCAACTAGTCCTCGAAGATAGGTTGAAAGAAAGTCAATGGAGTTGAAGGGCAATAAAAGCAAGGGCCTCTGCAACATTCACTGGGCATAGTCATCATAGACACGTTATCTTGAATTTTGTCACCTAACCCTTGCTCACTTTGGCCACCTTAGCGTTTTTAGCGTATCTATGGATTTGTGAACTCCAAAAAAGGTTTCAATGGAAGATAAGGGTTGCACTTGTAAATGTGCCGAATGGCAAGCGAAGGGCTAAATGCGATGCAAAGTGTCTGTTGAAGGATTATAGCATAGGCAGAATCAAGGCAGGTCGTGTGTTTGGAGCCCTGCAAGAGGAAAAAAGGGCGATTCAAAATATGGCGACGAACGCTTGCGTTCACTGTTCCTGTGACGCAAGCTGCGAATACAGCATCAATACGAAAAAGTTTCTCTTTCTCCAGACGCGCGGGAGAGGCGAGTGGAATTATTTTGTGTTTTGAGTTCTTGCTTCACACGGATAGAACGCCCGGAAAGATGCATTCCAAAAGTGTATCAGCAGAACGTTTTTTACTCACAACATCAGTCTTTCGCAACCGGTTGATCTGGGGTTCTCATTTTCTAATTTCCTGCCCCTTTTGCTTACACTTTGGAAAGCGTCGTCCATGGTACTCTTTTTTTAGAAAGCTCTTTCTATAAATGTGCAATACACGGCTGAAAGTCGGTGTGAAGGATAAAAACGAGCAAATGTCAAATTGTTTAAGCATGTGAAAGAGGAGTAACAGAGCCACAACTGAGAAAATTGGATGCGATATTAATTTAAATTAGAACATCAATTTCTAGTGTCTATCGGACCGTTTGTCCTCATGTGAGGACAAAACTTATTTTATTTTTTCTAGACAACCCAACTCGCGGTTTCACTTCTGTTTTTTGAAACCAGAAGGCCATCACCACAGGTAAAGCTAATTTTATACCAGTAGCATAGAAACATGGGCTTGAGTGCTTGTTATTCGGTTCTAATAACTTCAGAAAAAATTTAAAACCAGTCAATCTACCAAAGCAAAATAGAAACCATGGCCATCAAAGTTGAAAAGAAATAAAATTCGCAGATTTTTATGTTATGATAACGCTTGGGCGGATAGACACTAGCACCTCTTAAAATAGTGTTCACATTAATGTGATCGACTTGAATCAATAAATTATATCTCAGTCCTCGAATACTGACTGAATTTAAGTCTTTTTTACGTACGGATGCACGCAATTGACCGTTGCACCATCGCTGCTTGATGTCAACTTGTCAACAAGTATCATACGATACGCGCAAAAGCAAGAGTGTCCGTGTCTACGCGCCCCGCTCGCATCTCTAAACATGCTCCGTCTCAAAGATCACCATCCAAGCATAAGGCGCCAGAATTTCTTGATACCGTATCGTAGAGCAGAGAAAAGAGCCCACGCAGTTGGCAAACATAACAGTTTGTATGTACAAAGCACGACAAAGCACGACAAAGCAAACCCTGTTTGCCTCTCGCTCACCGCTTTACTGTCAGTGGCTTGCGACTTGCTAGTTCGAAGCCGTTAAACGCAGGGATCGATTCTCTTCCCGGAGCCTCTTTTCCGTCGCTCTGAGGTTCTTTTCAATCCTCATAGCCTCTGCAATGTCGGCCTTGAGGGCCTGTATCCGCAACTTGCGCTTGTGATTGCTGCGTTGCGCACTTTCCCTATTCCGGGCTTTTCTGAGTTCAGCCTTTTTTCTTCGCTCATCCAAGTCATCCCCTAGAATCTTGCTCACGCCTCCTGACATCGCTGCGGCTGCCAGCGACTGTGAAGGGAGAATAAAACGTGCCATAGGTTGCATCAAAGGCATTGGGGCCAGCGGAACCGGCTCTGACTGCCGTTCGACAGACGTAGCCGCGATAGCATTCCCCATACCTTGGTCCATAGAGTTGCCCGATAGGATCGTACTCCCTGAACGGTCAAGCTTTGCGTTCACGCCGCCTCTCTCCGACCGCGCTTCCGCGGCTGGGTCATGGCCTGGGGCGTAGCGCCTTGGTGTTTGATGCAGAGAGGAGGGGAGGAGTGTGGCAGGAAGAGGTGGATGTGGCGGTTGCGACATGTACTGGAAGACCTGGGGCATCTGGGTCAATGCGACCGGGTCTGGCGGAAACTGCTGCTCTGGCGGGAATGGATACGAGTCTGTCGTGACGGCGTGCGGTCCTGAATCGTGGGTCTGCGGGATCATAGGGTCCTTCTGCGATAAAAGCGGGGACGCGAGGAAGTCGGGCTCGCTGCTCTCTGACAGCGACAAAGTCGGGGCGGTGGCGTTGTCCGGCGAGGGCATCTGGTCGGGATCTAGGTTAGAGTCGGGGTCGTTCTGTAGCAAGCGGATGCTGGTAGGCTCAGAGTCTGGCGACATGTTAGCACGCTTTGCGCCCTCGGACAGGACGGAATCGGCAATGGAGGCGAGCAAGAACGAGTCCAGTACGGAAACGGCCTTCTCCCCCCCGCTTGCGCCGGATCCCATGGTGAAGGTCAGCGGGCTGATTGGGGAGTCCTTGACGGCGGAACACAGGGCCCAGATGGCCAGGCGCCTCTGCACGTCGGGGTCTGCCGTGATGGTGGTGGCGCTGTTGGTGGTGAGGTTTGCCGTGAACACGCTGGCGCCGGCCTTGAAGAAGGAGACGGTGGCGACGCCACAGTACGCGCCTGTGTAGCACTGCAGGCTCTTGTACTCGGCGTCCGTGTCCAGCGGGTGCAGCTTCCTGGGCATGACGACCTTGCAGTTGCACGTGGCCAGGGCGTGGGCGGTCTCCGCACCGCAGTGCACGCACGGGCGGGCCTCGGTGGCGACGTAGTAGTAGACCATGTGGCGCAGCAGGGCCGAGGTGTTGAAGTGTTCGCGCATGCGGCTGATGATGCGGTGGAAGGGCTTCGCCTTGAAGAGCGAGAAGATGTGCTCGCGGTGGGCGGCAGATAGCAGCGTGTAGAAGGAGACCTCTGTGATGTGCTCGTTGAAGTTCTCCGAGATGAAGAGGCAGGTGCCCGTGGCGTCGTCGCGGGCGAGGCGGCCGATGTACTTGTCGCTGCAGACGACGGTGGAGGAGGAGGCGATTTTCTCGTTGACGGCGAAGCCGACGGTGATGGAGCCTGTGGTGAAGGAGGGCATGAGCAGGAGGCGATGGTGCTCGCCGACTTGCAGGGCGTTCTCGTGCGGGACGCCGTCGGCCAGGGCGGTGAGGTCGAGCTCGGCGGTGGTGGCCGAGCCCTTGGTGGCGGCGTGGCGCAGCATGTCCAGCTCGTGCGGGCGGCTCGCGAAGAAGAAGTCGTAGACCCAGTCGTGTTTGAGGACAGCGAAGACGCGCTCCATGGCGGCTTCTGTGAGCTCCATGGCAAGGAGGTGGGGGAGACGGTTGGAGAAGGGAGGGGTGGAGAAAGCGGAAGGGGGGAGGGGAGGTGGGGAGGAGAGGTTGGGAGGAGAGGTTGGGAGATAAAGTAGATGGGGCGGCGGATGGAGATGTGGCGGTCGAGGCGGTCAGGGGGGGGAAGCAGGGGCCAGGGCGGGCGAGGTGATTGGGTGGATTGTGCGCGCGCCGTCTGACGGGGGACATTCACACACCGGTTGGCTTTTTGAACGGCGCGCTGCGCTGATTGGATGCAACAGCGAAGTGCCAGCAAGTGCACCCCTGCGCCCCTTTTTCCTACAGTGCAGCCTGTCTTCCTTCTCGCGCACCACCTTGTTTTTCTCTGTGCTATCTCTACTACATCCGCCTCTTCGTTTTTGCGCTATACTGTACGCATTCTGGGTTCCGCAGATTATTCTCAACGTCTGGTCATGTACACCTCAGTAAACGCTTCCATTGATTGCGGTTCTTCCATATCTGTTAGTGGCATGGGTCAACCCCGCTGCCCGCTTCATCAGTCGTTATCCTCTCACTCCACTCTCACTCCTCCCATCCCCTCCCTTTTTCCGACTCATCAACAATCGAAACAGTGCGCATCACCTTCCACTCACTCGTGGCTCTCCTCTCGCACTGCGTCCGCCGCCCGCCCCTTCCTTCACAACCTTCATCTTTTCTCTCGCTATGCCACACTTACTTGCTTGCACAGAAATGCTAATGAGCCTCCCATCCCATCCCGGACGGACACCTATCTTGACTGCACACTGCTCTAGTTCCTCCACCCGTGTAACCTTGGGCCGTGTAACCTTGGGTACCCTTGGTACCTCTATGTCAAAAAAAAAAAAAGGGAAAAAGACGCACATATGCGCCCAAAACACTACGTGTAGCTGTGTGTCCGGTCCTCGTACGCATCGTCCTCCTACAGATCGTATTCATACGAACGGGACACGACCGCCCCAGCTCACCTGCTATCGAGGGACAAATCGCCCGACGCCTGCGAAGGCTCCATATCCGCCACGTCGAGCCTGACCTCGCCTACGAACCCGCCGCTTGCCCCCAGCCCCAAACCCTCCGTGTTCCACCTCTCCGTGTTCCACCTCTCCCGCAGCCAAATATGTTCGCATCGCAGCTCGGTCTCCTTATCCTTGAGCTCGGCGACGCGCTGCCGCATCACCATCAGCATCAACCGCAGGCTCTTGTTGTTGTTCTTCCTCTTCAAGTTGCTCCTCTTCGCCGCCATCCGGTTCTTCTCTCGCCGATTCAACCCCGCCGCACTCGCTCTCTTCCCCTTATCCGCACCCTCGCCCTTTTCTCCCTCATCCTTCTCGCCCTCGCCCGTCGGCAACTCGCTTGCCATCAGCACCTTTGCCAGCCGTGCGACCGGGTCACTCCCCAGCCCCCCTTTCTCCGGCATCTTCGTTTCCACCAGCTGGCTGTCCCCTCCTTCCTCTGCCTTGCCCTCCCCGCGCGCCTTGGCCAGGCAGTGGTATTGCAGGCGGTTGCACATAGCGCGATGCCACACGCGGTCCACACGCTGCGCGCACGAGCGTTCAACAAGCGCGGTCTCCTCGCACTCCAAGTTGGCGTGCATAGTTTGCACGCCATCCTTGAAAAACTCGAGCGCCACGCTACCCGCATACGCGCCCGCAAAGCGTTGCATGCTGCGCTGGTACGGGGCAAAGTCGAGCAGGTGCCTCCCGTGAAACGCGTCGACCTCGCAGCGGCACGCGGCGGCGGCGGCTGCGCCTGCGGGGGCGCACCGCGGGCAGGCGCGCGAGTACTCGGTCTTGGAGAGCTGCAGCAGATTGTGTGCGAGGTGACGCGGCAGGTGCGGCGGCGGGACGGCGGCGAGCGCGGCGGCGCGGCCGCGCAGCAGGAGGGCGACGCGGGTCTTGCGGCGCAGCGTGCGCAGCGAGGTGAGGACGAGCTCGGTCTCGGTGGCGCCGGCTGCCGGGCGGGCCTCCAGCAGCAGGGCGGCGGCGTCGAAGAGGGCGAAGCGGGCGAAGGAGAGCGAGTGCGGCGGCGGCTGCAGCGCGCGGCACGGCTTGGACACGGTGCGCTCGCACACGGAAAGGCCGACGGTGACGCCGTCGAGCGAGTAGGCCGGGATGCGCACGGTCGAGGCGACGGTGCGGTGGTCGAGGACGTGGGCGTGGTTGGAGTTGGGCTCGTGCGCGCAGACGTGGCGCGTGTGCGACAGGGCGTGGCGGCGCGCCAGCGGCGAGCACAGCAGCGAAATGTCGGGCATTAGGTCGGCGTTGAGCAGGAAGTTACGGATCCATGAGTGGCGGCAGAGAGTGGCGCACAGCTCGGCGAGGAGGGTCTCGGTTGTTGCGGACAACATGGGCGGCGGGTGTACGAGGGGAGGGGCGGATCGCGGCGGGGTGGATCGCGGCGGGGAGGCGGGGAGCGCGTTTCTCATAAGGAGTGCGTGAGTAGTGCAAGATTTAGCCAGCGCAGTGGGATGGTGAGCCCAGTGCGCTGGAAAGCGGTGGGGGAGGGGGGGGGGGGGGAGGGGGTGGGGAAGTGGAGTTGAACACGAGATTCGGGGATATTGTTGCTGCTGGGGATTCCGGGGTGACGAGGCGCGTCAGGCCCGCAATGGCGGGAGAGGATGAAGCACCCACACAACTGTGGGCGCGATGAGGTACTCGAGTAGGCACACAACCGGATGTCTGGCAGATGGAGATGGCTCGCGGCAGAAGGGCGGAGCAGCAGCGATGTGGGTAGCATTCGAAGGGTACAGCACCGAACCTTTATCAGCCGGGAAAATCACACCTCGTCGCCGGGTGACAACTCCTGTGTACAGTATGTTGCGCACAGGACAAGGCGAGGGCGTGGATTGGCGCAAGCGAAAGCATCCAGAAACTGCGGCGCCCACGATTGCGCCCGCCGTTTCCAACCGCAGTCGCGTCCGGGCAATTTGCTATGGCGCAGCCCCCGCCTTCTTGCGCCCGCGTCCTGCACCGCGCCGCTTGCTGTCCGGCACACCCGACGCCACTCGCCGCCGGCCAGTCCGCTTTGCGACAAATGTGACAAGTCGCTCCCGCGCCCGGGGCGTGCCCGTCACTCTTTACAAGTCCTCACCGCGTCCCCCGCTCCTCCCTCTCGCAATAATACCATACTGTACACCCGTATCTACAGTAGCGCGTCATTGCACGCCGCCGACCCACGCGTGCGCAGATCGCTTCCCCTCCCCCGCACCCCCCCTTCCCCGCCCCCCCTTCCCCGCCCCCCCTTCCCCGCCCGCCGCGGCCGCCTTCGCCGCCTCGGCGCGCATCACCGGCCCCCCGCGGCGTGGCTAGCGCGCATGAGCCGCTTGAGATTCATGTTCTCCTCGCGCAGGCCCTGGTCCTTTGCGCGGAGCGCCACCTCCAGGGCGCGCAGTTTGTACAGCTCTGCCTTGCGCGCGTCGTTCTCTTGCTTCTTGCGCAGGTTGCTGCGCTGCGCCGACTCTCTGTTCTTCTGCTTCTTGCGCTCGGCCTTGCGCCACTTCTAGTAGTCGTGGTCGTGGTCGTGGTCGTGGTCGTGGTCGTGTTCGTGCTCGTCGCGCGCGGCGCCGCGCCGTGAATGAAGCTCGCATCGTCACTGGCCAAAAAGGCTACCAAACCAGCAATATCCTCAGGCGTACCCAGCCGACCAGCGGGAATATCTTTAGCAGCGGCGGCAGCT